>NW_012156436.1:234275-278618 GCF_000151545.1 Saprolegnia parasitica CBS 223.65
TCGGGATGCGTTCTCGGTCGACATCAAGAACGTCCCGTCGAACATTGGGCCGAGGTTACGCCATTCTGCTCTGCGGATACCCCGCGAACGATCTCTACCTTTTGCCCGGCTCTTCAATACAAGCCTCGTGCGGAGCGCAGTCAACTTTCTAGGCCACAAAACGAGCTTTGAGGCGTTGCTCGGGATGGAGACCGTCGCCGGTGTCTTTGTGAATCAGTCAGGGCTCGTGCGAACGGCCATCGGGCCTTTTAACAGTATCGACGCCTACTACGTCCCCGTCCCTCTGTCCTTCCAGCAGTTCTACGAGTCGGTCTCGGAAACCTTGTTTCAGAGCGTTCTCGGCAAGAGCACCTTCTCGACGCCGATTGTGACACTGCCGTCGCTGGCTCTGGCACCCGCACCGGTGGCGTGGACATCTGGCAGCTACTTGTTTGCCGGTGGCAGCCCACTCTGCCTCTCGAAACCACCGACGACGTACGTGCAATCGCTCTTCGACTATGACGACGCATGCACCGGTGTAACACCCTTCCGCCTGTCGCTGCTACCAATGACGGTGCTGCTGAGCCGCCTGCTCGTTCCGTCACCGACGCCCGAGGCCATTTGCGCGCTCGACACTTTGCCGTCGTCGCCGATGTGTCTGGAATACCTCGGTATGGCCGATCAAATCATTGCTGGATCCGAGCTGCGCTTCATCAAAGCGACGCCGGTGCTCAACGATCTCGTCCCGCTCGATGTTCGCGTCATTCAATTCGCCACCGACGCCGCGACGCAGTCACAGTGGACGCTCTTGTCCGAGCCGCTTGTAGACTCGACGCCCTTTGGGTTCTTTGGCGTGGCGATGCTCCTCGAGTGGCTTTTGGGCAGTCGTGAAGTCGTGGCGCTCCATGGCGACGTCGGCGACGTGGTTCTTATCTCGAGCACCTACGTTAGCACGCCGTACGCAACGAGCGGCGGCAGTCACTACATCAAGAGCGCAACTGCAATCGTGTACTACATCACGGGCTACACCACCAGCGTGCTCTGTTTCGTTGCGTGTCTCTGCCTCTGGCTCGGTCTCCGCGACGGTTGTGTCGGTCTCGGCGCCAACCTCTTTGCCTTTAGTCGCGTGGTCGGGTCCACGTGGGTCGGTCGGTCGCTCGTCTTTCTGCGCGGCGCGACAGCGCTCCTCTTGCTGAGCACGGCCAACGTCCAGCTCGTGCGCCTTGGCGATGCGTGGACGCGGCTGCAGCTCCACGCGCGGTCGCCGGCCGACATCGCCGTGCTTGCCAGCGAGGCGACGTGGGTGACGTACGCGATCACTGAGCTCCTCGTGCTGGTTGTGCCCAGTGTCACGGCGTTGTACGCGCCGTGGAGCGCACTGGCTGTCTGGCTCAGCTATGTCGTTTTGGAAGCCGCGAACCCGATCCTGCTCGAGGCCACCATGAGCAAGCAGTGCGCTGCCATCAATATGGCCATGAACCTCCATTGCGAAAGCATGCTTATCCACGTTGGCAGCACGCACCGTGTCGAAGTGCTTTGTGTGATTGCCGTCGCCAGCGTCGGCATCGGTGTCGCCACCGCAACGGTCCTCCGCCGGCGTTGCAAGAGTGAATCGGACAACTGCCCCGTCGTTGTCTCGGGCGTCGCAACTTGCTTCATCTCGTGGCAGCGGTTTTCCAAGTCAACGCCCGTCGACCGCGTGACGTGCGCCATGTGCGGCCTCATTCCCGTGCGCCTCAGGCGATGGCGCTTTACGTTCGACCTGAGTCTCTGGGTTGTCTCGGACGACTCGGTCGTCGGTAGTGAGCGACTCAAGCGCAACTCGCACCAGCTTCTCGAAGCCATAATGAGTCTGCGCCGGCTCTCCATCGGGCGGATCCCGCCGCTCTCGGATGCCTATGTCCCCGTAGCGTGGCACCGCCGGTGGTCGCGTCGACTGGTCCAGACCATGAGCGGTCTGTACTTGGGCGTCGCGACATTTGGGTCAGTGACGTACCTCGAGGTGTCCCAGGTGACGCTCGCCAACGACTTGGCGTGGGCCACGTTCAACAGCACCGGGATCCACGCGTACATTGCAACGTATTTCAATCATGCGCTGCTTCTCGGCAATCTATCGTCGCCACTGGACCTGACCTTGCAGAGTCTGCCCGGCTCTTTTGGTGCCTCGACCCACACGCTAACGATACCCGGCAACGTCGGCGTGCGTTACGAGCTTCAGTACGTCACGAACTTGATGCAGACGATTCAAGGCCTTCGCGGATCGTCCGCCAACGACGTGGCGTGGATTGCAACGTCCTACTGCTATGTGGACTTGAATCGAACGTGGTCGCTCGCACACACGTCCAAGCGGGCGGCGCGATGTGCGTCCATGGGCAGCAACGGCGCTGTCTTCCTCGAGACTGTACTGCGCAACATTGACGGCGCCGAGTGGCTCGCGTCCTATGGCGAATCCTTCGACGTCGGTATCGCGCGGGCCCTTCGGTCGTCGGCGTCGGGGCAGCAATGGCTAGAAACCACCTTGTCGCCCATATCGCTCTCCCTCTTGGACGAAGCCACGTACTGGACAACGCACGGTGTCGCCGAGTTCAAGGCCCAGTGGCAAAACTACAAGACCGTCGGCGTCCTCAATTCGTATTGGATCGAAAACGCGTACGGCTTCTCTTACCCGTTTACGCTCACGGCGCTGAATGGTTCGTACCGGTTCCCGAGCCAAACCTCGTTCAAGATGAGCTGGGGACTCGGCAACGACTTGCGCTGGGTCGTCGCCAACGCAACGGACCACCCGCCGGGTGTCTACGGCTCGAGTCTCGTCGTCGAGAGCGCCGACTACGCGTTTGCCAACGCGTCGTTCGAGTCGGTGCTTCGTCGCAACGGCTCGGTGCCGTCACCGGTGGGCCCTGGATTCGCCGCCGTGCGCTCGACACTCGGACCTTTCGGCTCCATTGACATGCACTACGTACCAGTACCCGCCGCGCTCATGACGGCGGTCGCAGCCATCGAAAACGACGTTCGAACGGCGCTGCGCACGAATGCCAGCGCTGCTGCTGCGTACACGAGCTTGAACATCCAGTACAATGCAATGGCGGCGCCACCCGTGTGGGCCCGCAGCTCGTTTGTGACCTTTGGCGGGTCGCCCCTCTGCGACGCGCTGCCGCCGAGTGCCGCGAGTCCCACGAGTGCTTCGGGCATGAACACCTTCTTTGCCTTCGACTACGGCTGCTACGCGACGTCGTACGCGACGCCGCTGCTCCTCAACATTGATCCCGTCCTCTTTGCCGTCGCGATGACCAGTATGTTGCCAGACTTTGACGCACATGCGACGTGCACTCTCGACTTCACCAACATCAACACGTGCACCGCCGCGATCGCGTCGGCGACGGCGTTTCTCGACACGTATGTGCCACCGACAGGTGCCGTCGCCGACGCCAAGTCGCTGGCCGTGACGGCAATGACGGCGCTGGACGTCCGCGTCATGCAGTATGGACGCTGGAACGCGTCCTTGCCGTTGGCATTGGCAACCGCTGGTCTCCTGGACGAGACGGATTTCACCTACTTTGCCTGGGGTTTTCTCTACCACTGGGTCGTCGGGGACCACACCGTCGTGAAGTTCGCCGGTGACGACGGCTCGGTCACGCTCCTCTCCGAGTTCATGTACCCGAGTCGCCAAGACGTCCAGTCGTACCAAGTACCGACGACGTTCGCCACCTATGCGCGCAACTGCAACGTCTACGTCACGTGTGCGATGATGGTGCTCACGGTCGTCGTCGTCGTCTACATCTGCGTCTGCCGCGGCCACGTCGAAGGCAAAAACATCATGAAGCTCAACCGCGTCGGCGCGCTCGTCTGGGTTGGCCGCCCGCTCGTCTTTGTCCGCAGTCTCACGGCCCTCGCGCTTCTCTCGACGAGCACGCTGCAGCTCTCGGTGCGCAGCGGCGTTTCCTCTTTAACGCCGACGCCCGCCCCGTGGTACACGATCGTGCTGGCGGCGTCCGAAGTCACGTGGCTCGTCGAGGTCGTCAACGACATTGCCCTTGTGTACACGCAGGCGTACACGCCGTACTATGCGATGCTCAATACGTGGGGCGTCTGGGCCGTCACCAGCATCCTCTCGGGCGTCGCGCCGGTGTCGCCCATCGCGACCGTCGCGCCGACGTGCCGCGTGGCGCAGATCGACTTGCAGCTCGAGTGCACGACGGCGTCGATCGCGATCGGGCAACGGCATCGCTTGTTCACGCTGCTCGGCGTCGTCTTTGGCTGCAAACTCGGGCTGTACACAGGCGCGCGGTGGCTACTCCGGCGCGCACCGCCCAAGTGCACAGTCGACTCGCTCTTTTTGAGCGCGGGCGCCAAGTATCTCTTTAGCCACGAGGCGTGGCTCTACAACGACGTCTACTACCTCGACATGGCGTCCGCCGTCGTCAACGGTATCTTGACGTACCGCTACGGCACCACGGTGTACGCGGTCGACGTGAAATTCTGGCGCGTGTTTGCGATCCCGCTGCCGAGTGAGAGCGACATTCCGGACGCAGCACCCCTCGCGCGCGCCGCGCCGTACACGATGCCGCTCGCGATGCAACTGCCGCCAACGTCCCGACCAACGTCGTCCATGCCGAGGTAGCTTCAGATGGGCGCAGGAGACAACGACGTGTGCCCTCGACGCCCTTCAGTTCAAGATTTCCCCATCAATAGAGAGATACGCCCTCCATTTTCCAGGATCTGCAATTCTATCCTGTCACAAGTAATAAAATGGGAGCTCTCTGAAAACTAATCGTAGAATCCGCCCAAATCGATTCCAAAACGATGAGGACTCTTCGTTTGACTGATTAAAGTACATCAAATAGTGGCAGAGGCCTTGACCTTCATTACTTCTAACCTGTCGGCTTTCGCGCTCACGTCACTTCCAATTTGCCGCGATGACCGACAGCCGGCCGATCTCGTCAGACGACGACCGCCCAAGCCGCCGCAATCACGACGAAGACAGCATCGATAAACCCGAAGACATTGGGCATTAGTCAGAGGCGAATCTTTGGCGACAATTGCATCCTTGTACTTAAGGAGGCGCTTGGCGTCTGCTGGAAGAAGAGTGTAGAGCGCATCGATCACGTATTTGTACTAGTACTAGTAGTATGCGGCACATAAACTCACGCGACCGACCCAGGGTACATTATGTACCCCTGGACCGACCAAATGTGGTCTTCATATCGCAGTACATGTACCGCTGGGGTTAGGTCAAGCGGGTGAGAGCAACACAAAGAGCTGCAACAGCGAGGCATCGATCCCGCCTCCGGTGAAGACGACGTCCAGGAGTTGAAGAGCACGCGAGAGGCGCATCAGAGACGCCACGGTGAAGCGGAAATGCAGGTTTGCCTCGGCATCGCTCATCGAGTCGAGGTCGAGGCACGAGTCAACGGCACCCCAACGATCCGGTAGGAGCAGCTCGAGGAACGGACGGCGGCGATAACGAGACACACAGCGCCCGCGGCGAAGCAATACCACGGGCTCGATGGACGACAACATGGTAGAAATTGACTACGTATACTGGACGCTACTTTCAATCTACTACTATATTAGTAGCGCTGGCTGTACTGCCTACTCCCTGTGCGATCACAATGTGCGGCACCTGCACATCGTGATCGCACAGGGAGTAGACAAACAGTACAGCCAGCCACCAGTGCTACGCGCCGTAGTGTGAGCGCGATCTCGAGCTTTCTGTTAACTATTGCTTTTTCGCCTTTCTATATGTTATCTATTTCCGGCGATCCGATTGGCCTACGCCCAAATTGACGATGGCGTCCCGCCGGCGGACTCCGTGGGAAGACAAGGTGGCGGCGCTCGCGATCTTCCGCACCGTCCATGGTCACTGCCGCGTCCCAGCCGAGTACAAGGTCCCGGCGTCGGCGCCGTGGCCAGCGCGCCTGCACGGCCTGCTGCTCGGCTCGATCGCCATCGCCATTCGCATCTCCATCAAGTCCTACGCGCCCGACAGGTTTGCACTGCTCGAGGCGCTTGGCTTTGTCTGGTCCTTGAGTCGCATCGTGTATCGGATGCCCTTCTTCGTCGACGGCGTGCGCTGCTTGCAGAGCACTGAGCTCTCGGCGCTCGTTGCCGCGCTCCAGGCCTACCGCGCTGCCCACGGCAACCTAGAGATACCCAAGGACTTCGTCGTACCCACCGACGACGACGCATGGCCCAGCGCAGCCGCCGGCCTCTTGCTCTATTGCGCGCCGCAGATGGTCATGTGCCACTTTTACGAGCTCCCAGCGACCGACGTCAGCGTCGTGCACGGCCTCGGTCTCTGCCCCGACCTCCTCGCGTGGCAAGACGTGCTCAAGGGGCTGGCGCTCTACAAGGCGCGCGCTGGGAGCAACGCGATCCCGATCGACTTTAGAGTACCATCAGACGAGGCGTGGCCGTCCGAGCTCCACGGCCGAGCGCTGGGCGAGCTCGCCTGGTACCTCGGCCGGAAGCGCGAGGGGCTGCCCCGAGAAAAGCGCTTTCAGCTCGACGACCTCAAGGTCGAGTTCAACGCACATGCAACGTGGTCGCGCGTCGTCGACGGCCTCCGCCACTACCAACACATGCACGGAAGCACGACCGTTCCCGCAACGTTCGTCGTCCCCGACGCTCCCGCGTGGCCCAACGTCCTGCACGGCCTGCGCCTCGGACATCTCTTTGGTCTCGTTGCCCGCGCTGCGGTGTTGCGTGTGCTGCCGCCGGTGACGCAGCAAGACGTCGAGGACCTCAACCAAGGGTCGCCCTTGAACGACGCGACGCCGCTCTATGACGTGGCACTGCGAGCGCTCGAGACGTTCCACATCATCCACGGCCAAGTGGACGTCCCGAAAGCCTTTTGCGTCCCGATGACGTCATCCTTGTGGCCCACGAGCTGCCTTGGATTCCAGCTCGGCGCTGTCGCCGTCTTGCTGCGCGAGTCGTTGTCGCTGCACCCTGACCGCGTCGCGGCGCTGGACAAACTCGGTTTCAAGCGCCGGGTCGTCGTCGCCAAGGCAGCCGACGTAGTGGATGACGACACGAGTGACGTCGCCGGGGTCATCGCAACGTCTGCCATGGTCGTCGCTAAGGACGACAATGACGCGATCGATCCGCCGCGTACAGGCGCCACCGTTGCCCGGGGTATCCACCAGTGGTCGTGGGAAGACAAGCTCAAGGCGCTCGTGATTTTTCGACAAGTACACCAACACGTCGCCGTGCCCTCGACCTTGGTCATCCCCGCGACAGCAAGCTACCCGAGCTATTTGCACGGCTTGCCGCTCGGCAGGTTTGTGAGCCGCCTGCGCCACGGGTCCAAGCAGCTGCGGCCCGACCGTCTCCGCGACCTCGACACCATCGGCTTTCTCTGGCGCCTCCGGGGCTCCGGCTCGCGCTGCCGCGTCCGATGGCCGTACGACCCCGACACTCAGATTCGACCGGTGGCGTTCGATGCGCTGATCGAAGCGCTGGTGACGTTTCAGCGCCTCCACGGGCATCTCGACGTTCCCGACGGCTTTGTCGTGCCCGACGACGCTGCGTGGCCAGCAGCTGCGCACCACGTCGTGCTCAACTGCGTCATCCCGTTGCTTCGGGCCCAACTCTACGAGCTCACGGACGCCGACGCCGAGCGTGTGCATGCTGCCGGTATCGTCACTGACCTGCCCGACTTTGCGATGCTTCTTCGTCTCATCACGATCTACCGCCAAGTGTTTGGCACCGGTGCGATCCCGCGCGACTTTGTCGTGCCTCCAACGACAGGCGACGACTGGCCCGACGCGTGGCGAGGCCTCGCGCTCGGCGACCTTGCTTGGAGCCTTGGGCTCAAGGCCCGTGTACTCGACACGGTGCGGCGCGCGCGGCTTCACGCCACGGGCTACGTCTTCAACTCGCCGGCGACGTGGGCGCGCATCGTTCGGGGCTGGCGACAGTACTACAAGCTGCATGGATCGACGACGGTACCGTTATCGTTTGGCGTGCCGGCGTCAACCGAGTGGCTCGCGGAGTTGCACGGTCTCCGGCTCGGGCACTGGGTCGACGTGATCACGCGCGCTCGATCTTTTCGGCTGCTGCCAGCAGAGACCGTCGCGGCCATCGATGCGCTAACAACAAAGGACGACGCGACTGAGGCGCCCAACGCCGTGTTGCCGCCAACTCGGACGCCAGATGCCAGTGCCACGGTCGTTCGCGACGTGGTCGCAGCTCCAATCCCGAAGGAGGCTGTCGACACGCGGCGTCTGAGCGTCTACCTGAGTCTACTGGATGCGTGGCTGCAGAGTCCGCAGACCAGCTGCGAGTCGACGCTTCTCGGTGCTGTCTCGCCCGCGTGCCCTCCAGTGCTGCAAGCCATGCCAGTGTGGGCGTGTCTGCTCCGTCTCGAGGTTGGACGAGTGTTTGAAGACACAAATCACCGGCCTCAACTCCGCGCCCGCGGCATCGACCTCGACGCGCGCTGGCGGTCCAAGCTCGAAGCGCTCGCGACGTTCAAGGCGATCCACAACCATTTGCGAGTGCCGCAGTCGCTCGTCGTCGAAGCCACCGATATGTGGCCGGCGACAATGCACGGTTTTCCTCTTGGCGCTGCGGTGGCGTGGTTGCGCAAGCTGACACAAGCAGGAGTCGTCGAGTGGGCCGCCGCGCAGCTCGACGCGCTCGGCTTCAAGTGGCACTTGGACGCGGGTACCGTGAACTTGGTCGACCTCACGCACCTCAACGAGACAACGCACACCGCTACGATCTTAGAGTCGTCTCCAGGGGACCTCTGGGACTCGAGTCCGACACCGGTGGTCTGCCTCGAAGAGCCGACCGAGTGGGCTGCCTTTCTCGATGCCCTGCGCCAGTTTCGCGATCACTACGGGCACTTGGACGTCCCGTTTGACTATAAGATGAGCGCAGCGCTACCGCTCGGCCACTTGCTACAACAACTGAACAACGGCCACGTCCGGATGTCACGGGCCCGACGGGCCGCTTTGGTAGCTCTAAAGACGCCGACATAACCCCAAATGATACTAAATTGTTGTTGAGCAGGTCCTTATATCTGCAATGAGATGTTTTGGGCGACCAAAGCCACCCTTGGCAGATTGCTTGGCTACGGTGCAAGGCAGACAGTCGAAATTGCACAACGAGTCCATACCATTTCAAGATGATGCCACAGCGCGCCACGTCATCAGTGCCAAGTGCATATCACCTTGTCTGCAGTCGCAGTGCGTACTGGGGTCGACGTCAGCGTGGGGTTTTCCAGCCCGTGCGATACCGACATCGCCAGCCGACAGGAGCAATAGTCTAGCATCCCAAACATAAAGTATGCAGCGCCTCACAGCCAAAGGGGTGGCAACCGAGACGACCTGTCCTAATATCTGCCGCATGCACATCACCTCCGACGAGCAATGGTGCACCGTGAAATAGTGTGCAACAAGAATTCGGTGGTGCTGACGGTGTCTAGAAACACGCCGCTTTAACCGTTAAGGCGTTGGCAGAACGACTGGTGCCGGGCGGCCGACGCTTTAGCGGCTACGTAATGGTGTCGATGGTCGTCGCTCGCGATGATTGGCCGACGACCAGTAATCGCGGACTACGACGACCAACGATACGATCTGTTGCCGTAGTAACAGAGCTACTGTATGTTTAGCATCCTTGGGTGTGTTCAAATGGACACCAGGTGGTCCTGTCACAGATTGTCGTTACGACGGCGCTCCGCAGTTGGCATAATCACCGATGATCGAGACGCCGTGGGAGCACAAGGTGCACGCGTTCGCGATCTTCCGCTCCATCTACGGCCACTGCCGCGTGCCCTCGAACTACCGCGTGCCCGACGCCGAGCCCTGGCCGGCGCACCTGCATGGCGCGGCGCTGGGCATGATCTCGGCCAACGCCCGCAACGCCATCAAGATGCAGGAGCCGGACCGCTTCGAGCTGCTCGAGGCGCTTGGCTTTGTGTGGTCGCCGACCGAGGGCATCGAGCGCACCGTCGTCAGCGTCTTTGGCAAGCTGCGCCTCCAAAAGGTTGAGCTCTCGGCGCTCGTGGCCGCGCTCCAAACGTACCACGACCAGCACGGGCACTTGCAGATCCCGCAGAGCTTCATCGTGCCTGAAAATTCGGATGCGTGGCCGGCGGACGCGGCCAACGTCGCGCTCTGGTACGCGCCGCAGACGCTCCGCTGCTACTTTTACGAGCTAAGCGTTGACGACGTTACGACGTTGCACCGCCTCTCGCTCTGCACCGACCTGCCGCCGTGGCGCGACGTCCAGCGCCTCCTCACGCTCTACGCGGCCAACGTCGACAGCAAGATCGTACCGATCGAGTACGTGGTGCCCGCGACGGACGCATGGCCGTCCGAGTTCCATGGCGTCGGCCTCGGTGAGCTCGTGTGGTTCCTCGGTATCAAGCGCGAGGTGCTGCCGCGAGACAAGCGCCTCCAGCTCGACGATTTTGAGCTGACTTTCCAGTCGCCCGAGACGTGGGCGGCCATCGAGCGTGGTGTCGACGCGTACAAGGCCAAGCTGGAGAAGGCGCACGTCCCCGCCGACTTTGTCGTGCCAGTCACGGACGACTGGGACGCCTCGTTGCAGGGCATGCGTCTCGGCTACTACGCAGGCAGGCTCCGGCGGGCCAACATGCTGCTGCTGCGCAACGCGCCCAAGCAAACGCTCCCGAACGCGCCAAATGAATCGCCGACGTCGATCAAGCGCAAGCGAGCGGACGCAGACGACAGTCGGCCGCTGCGCCTCCGCGTCTCGTGGGCGGACAAGATGGACGCGCTCATTACGTACCGGTCGATCTACGGCCATTTGATCGTTCCGATGACGTTCACCGTCGACGTCGAGGACCGTCGGTGGCCGCGGCACCTGCGCGGCATGACGCTCGGTGCGTACGTGACGGCGTTCCGGGCGACGATCCACCTCCAGTACGCAGATCGCATCGCCGACCTCGACGACCTCGGCTACATTTGGGTCAACAAGCTCCGGCATCTGCGCCTGCCGTGCGTCGGCTGCACCAAGTCCTTGTCGCTCGTCGACCTCGTCCAAACGCTCCAAGTCTTTTACACGCTCTACGGCCACGTCGACGTACCGGTCGGGTTTACCGTGCCGGAGGACTCGCCGCCGTGGCCACGCAAAACGAGCGGTCTCGTCGTGCACGAGATGCTCCGGCGCCTGCCGCACCACTTTTACGATCTGCATCTCGATCAGCAGACGGCTGTCCACTCACTCGGGCTCTGCAAGGACCGCCCGCAGTGGCCCGAGCTTCTCCGACTCCTCCGCATCTTCAAAGCCCGCTTTGGCCATGGCAGCGTTGGCCTCGACTTCCAAGTGCCTGCCTCCCCCGACTGGCCCGCGCAATGGAACGGTCTCGCGCTGGGCGAGATCGCATTTGGCGTCGGGCTGCGGGCCGCGGGGCTCGCTCCCGGCGAGGAGGAGCAGCTGGCAGCGACAGGCTTCGTCTTCAACAGTCCGACGACGTGGGCGCGCATACTTCGTGGGCTGCACGCGCACAAGGGCGTCCACGGCAACATTAACGTCGAAGAGACCTTTGTCGTGCCGACCGACGACGACGCATGGCCCACCGACCTTGGCGGACTGCAACTCGGACGCTGGCATCAACGCCTCCAGCGCGCCCGCGACCTCCGGCAACTGCCAGCGTCCGTGCAGCTGGAGATCGAGCGCCTCGAGACCCGCCATGTCGGAAGCCGCGACCAAAGAGACCTCTCGGCAGCGCTTTGGGCCCACGTGCTTGCGGCGCTCACGACGTACCGCGCCGAGTTTGGAGACGCCAACGTGCCCGACGACTACGTGGTGCCACCCGAGGCGACCGACCTCGAGCGGCGAGGCCTTCACCTCGGTGCCGTGCTCGGCGCTCTCCGGACGCAGCCGTGGATTGACCCTTCGCACAAGGCGGCGCTGGAGGCGCTCGGCTTTGATTGGACCGATGCGCCGGTGGACAATGAGGACAATGAGGACGGCGTCAAGCTGGATCCGAACGAGACCGAGGGCTCGGAAGTGTCGGTCAGAGCTCGAACGCAGCGTCCTTGGGACCAGAAGATCGAGGCTATGATTCTGTACCGGCGGGAGCACGGCGACTTGGCGGTGCCGACCTCGTACCGCATCCCGGCGGCGGCGCCGTACCCGCCGCACCTCCACGGCCTCTCGTTGGGCATCCTCGTCTCTCAGCTGCGCTACTCGAGCGTTTTGCTGCCGCCGGAGCGCCAGCGCATGCTTGATGCGCTCGGCTTCCTCTGGCGCACGACGCGGGGCGTCACGCGCGCCGTGATGCAGTACGCCGACTCTGGCAAGCTCCACGCGCGCAACATGCGCTGGGACCCGCTCTTAACGGCGCTCGTGACCTTCAAGAGGCTCCATGGGCACCTCAAGATACCGCCGGGCTTTGTCGTGCCGGCCGACGACGACGCGTGGCCGGCCGCGTCGCAGGGCGTCGTGCTCGAGCACGTAATTCCGTCGCTCCGAGCGCACATTTACGAGCTCACGGACGGCCAGTCCCAGTGGGTGCGGTCCGCGGGCATCGTCACCGACATCCCGGACTTTCGGACGTTTGTGGAGCTCGTCAAGATGTACCGCGCCGAGTTTGGCTCGGGCGCCGTGGCCCGCGACTTTGTCGTGCCGTCGTCGGGCGGGCCGTGGATCGACGCGTGGCGCGGCCTCTCGCTCGGAGACCTCGCGTGGTCGGTGGGCTTGAAGGCGCGGGCGCTGGACGCGGACCAGCTCACGCTCCTCGAGAAGCGGGCTTCTACTTTAACGCGGACGCGACGTGGGCGCGCATCCTTCGCGGGCTGCAGTGGTTTGCGCACAACTACGGCGCACTGCGGGTGCCGAGTGCGTTTGTCGCGCCAGCGTCGTGGCCCGCGGACATTGCCGGGCTCCGGCTCGGGTACTGGTCGGATCGCACGCGCGTCGCGCACCGACTGTCGCTACTGCCACCTGCAACTGCGGCTGCCGTCGGCGAGCTCTGGGCGCAGCCGACGACCAGCAGCGCGCAGCCGTTTGTCGCGCCGCGTACTGGCGCCGAGGTTGAAGCGGTCAAGGGGCGACTGCGCGCGATGGGGCGAGTGTTGCGTGAGGTCCTCGGGTCGGCGCGCCTGCCTCCGACGTTTACGATTCCCGCGACCGGCGTCGCGTGGCCAGAGCACAGCCACGGCTTTCCGCTAGCAGAAGGCGTTCGGTGGCTCCAGAGCCAGCCACGAGCCGGACACGCGGCGCAAGCACGCACCCCGATTCATCCGTCGCCTCGCAATAATCTCAAGGTGCTGGAACCGAGGCCTCAGGGACAGCCGCTGACGCCGGTGGTCGCAACGACGGTGGCAGGTCGCCGACTGGCACATAAAAGCTCTTGCGATTGCGATTTACCGAGCTCTGCACGGCGCGGCCGAAGTGCCGCGGACTTTGTCGTGCCGTCGGTTCAGACGCGGCAGTGGCCGGAAGGCTGTCGCGGCATGCGCCTTGGCATCATCGTCTCCAAGATCTGCAGCTACAAGCGCATGTACGATGTCGCGCGGGAGGCCGATCTGCGCGCCGTTGGCTTGACGTGGCGCTCGACCGCGCCGTCTTCGCGCTGTGTCGTGCGAGACGCGTCATCCAGCGACCGCGTCGTGCTCACAATCGACTTGTCGGTGCAAATCGAGGCGCTGGCGGTGTACCATCGCCTGCACGGGCGCGTCGACGCGATCCCGCTGGATTTTGTCGTGCCGGCCGGCGACGACGCGTGGCCGCCGGGCGCCGCCAACATTCTCTTGGCGTATGTTCCGCCGTCGCTCCGGTACCAC
Source organism: Saprolegnia parasitica CBS 223.65 (assembly GCF_000151545.1). Lineage (NCBI taxonomy): Eukaryota > Oomycota > Saprolegniomycetes > Saprolegniales > Saprolegniaceae > Saprolegnia > Saprolegnia parasitica. Next base: position 248,015 of record NW_012156436.1, read on the forward strand.
TGGTTTGAGATCCCGCCCGAGATGGAACGGATGCTGCGAAGCCTTGGCCTCTTCTCGGACGTTCCGCCCTTTGACGTCTTTGTGTCGCTCGTCGACGCCTACCGGCGCGTCGTCGGCGAGGCGTCCGTGCCGCTTGACTTTGTCGTGCCCACGACGCTGGCCTGGCCCACGCTGTGGCACGGTGTGCTCTTGGGCGAGCTCGCGTGGTACGTGGGCCTCCGCGCGACCAAGCTGCTGCCGGAACAGACTGCCAAGCTGCGCGCGATCGGCTTTCGCTTCAATTCGACAGCAACGTGGGCCCACGTGGTGAACGGTCTCCGCATCTTTTACCGGCTCCACGGCCGAAAGCCCGTCCCGTCCGAGTTCGTGGTGCCGTCCGACCCCGAGTGGCCCCCCGACCTGCACGGCACGCGGCTTGGTCACTGGGTCGAGTGCATGACGACGGCCAAGCGAATGCTTCTGCTGCCGCGCACGACGATCGAGGCCATTCGAGTCGCTGCGGCCGATGCCCATCCACCCGCACCGACCTCGACCCCACCGACACCGGTCGCGCCCTCGCCCATCGTCCACTTCGACGCCAAGCTCGCCGAGCCGATCGGTGCCCGTGTCTCCGTCGCCACCGCCGCGCCCGTCCATGGTCGTCTACAACGTCGCTCTCGAAGCCCTTCGCGCGTTCAAGCGGATGAACGGCCATTTGGAGGTGCCGCCGACGTTTACCGTGCCCGAGAACGACCGCGCGTGGCCGTCCATGACGTGGAAGCTCAAACTGGGGGTGTTCGCCCAGCGCCTGCGCAGCGACGACGCCATGCCGCCGACCGTGCGCGACCAGCTCTCGGAGCTCGGTTTTGTGTTTTTCGACGATGCCCATCGCCAATGGATTGCACACCTGCAGGCGCTCGATCTCTGGATGCGACTGCGCTCGCCGCCGTCCGAGTACACACGCCTCGGCGACGTCTCGAGTGCGTGTCCGGAGAAACTGCAAGACGTCATGGTCGGCGCGTGCTTGCTCTCGCTTGAGATTGGGCAGACGTTTGCGACCATGAACCACCGGTTTGAACTCCGCGTCCGCGGCATCGACCTCGACGCTCGGTGGCTCTCCAAGCTCGAGGCGCTCGCGACCTTCAAGGCCCTCTTTGATCATTTGCACGTGCCCCGGGACTTTGTGATTCAGGCTGTCGCCGTCTGGCCAGCGGCCGCCCACGGAATGGAGCTCGGCTTGGTGGTCATGTGGCTGCGGCAGTTGACGCCGGCCGGTGTCGTGCCATCGGCGCTGGCGCAACTGGACGCGCTCGGTTTCGAGTGGGACGAGGTGCCGCTGCAAGCGATTCCCAAAGGCATGGAGCTCCTCGCGGCCGAGTTTCCGACGCACCCGCCCACGTCGTTTGCCGTGCCGGCGACGTCGCCGTGGCCACGCGACCTCTGGGGCGCCGACTTGCTGCTGCTGGACGCCAAGCGCGAATCGTGGCTCGCTGAAATGGAAACCAAGTACGTCGAGTCGCTGGCGTTGCTTCAAGTCCCGTCGCCCGTCGCCCCCGAGTCGACGGGCAAGCGCGTCTACTCGGCCGTGCTCGTGCTTCAGTGCATTGAGCACTACATGGCGCTCCACGGTGATTCGCACGTGCCCCTGCTCTTTCACGTTCCGCTAACCGGTGGGGCGTGGCCCGAAGGCGCTTTCTTGATGCCCCTCGGTTTCTTTGTATGGGCCATGCGCGACCAGCCAGCGCGCCTCGACCCGTCCGTGCGCTCAACGCTTGGCGCCATCAGCTTTGCAATCCCAACGCCTTCCGACAACACATCGGACGACGATGTCGACATGGGCGACGAGGAGCTCGATTGTCCAATGGCCGACGAAGACGACGACATGGCGTTGGACGACATGAGCACCCGCGTGGACGACGACCAGAACACCCAAGCAACCATCAACACTGCCCCCCGTGTCGACACTGGTCCCAGGCGGCGACGACGTCCGTGTGTAGATCGTGTCTCTTCGAGCACAGACATTGTCATTAATATACTTGGAAAGTACGACGCGCACCAGAGTTGTGCACACAATCGTCCAGCGTTTTGTCTGCTTCGTTGCCGACACCCGCTTGAAGCAACTCGAAGAACGAGTGCAAGCACCGGCACCAGCCTCCATCATGAGTCACGGTAGCGGCCCGCAACCAGTTCCGTCGGGCAGCATTGAAAGAGCAAACGACCGCGGGCATAGACACCTGCCGCCGCTTCCCAGCAGTGCATGTAAGACACGTTGTGCATCATTCGTCGCAACTTGTAGCGAGTAGATATCGCTTTAATCCTTTGCGTCGGGAAGGCTGCAGCGGTCGCTTGTGTCGAGGCAGCACACGCAGAGGCGAGGACAGAGGACGTCGAAGAGACGAGCGAGGTCGGCCGTGGGTATCGCGTGCCCGGCGAGGCAGAGATGACGCAGCGGGGAGGAAGCAGCGTCGTCGATCCAAAGTTCCCACGTGCGAACATGGTCCCACGCAATGTTGCGCAAGGCGGCGCGCTGGAGGCGGCGACAGCGCGCAAGAAATCCGAGGTCCGCTGCCGAGATCGCTGCACAGTCGAGGCGAAGGTCTTCGAGGTGCATGAGCGTTGGCAACACCTCAGCCAAGCTCTGGCCAACGGAGGCAGATACGTGGTCAACGGCGAGGTACTCTAGCGTTGGCATCGCTCGGAGCGCGGAGCAAAGGTCCATGGGCTTTGTCGTGAAGGTGGTTGCAGCCGCACCGAGTAGCTCGAGACGCGTGAGCCGAGCGCCGGCGAGGACCTCGGCGGGCTGCCACGCGCCGCCAAACTTGGATTGAAGGCGGAGGTGCCGCAGCGACGCCGGTAGTTGATCGCTGAGGTTGGCTTGGCGCACGAAGTCAACGCTGCGCAGTGTCGAGTTGCGAAGCGCGTCCATGAGCGGGCCGTCATCTTGAGGAGCCATGCCGCGAAGAGCGAAGGCTTCCATGCGTGGTTCATGGAGCAATTCGATGAGCATGTACGTGACGAATGGAGGGACCGTCTCCCAGGTAGACCCATCGATTGCCACGTCTTTGATGCTCGGATGGTGGAAGAGCGCATGGAGTACCGGAGCTACAAGGCGTGGCACCAAGGTAGCGCCGAGACGAAGCTGGACCTTGCGCAATCGCGGTGCCGCAGCAAGAGCCTCCAGAAAGGCGGTGATGTCGCTCGGATCGTCTGCTCGGTCAAGCGTCAGCGACAGCTCCTCGACTCGTGGTCCCAGCAGCGCGCTGGCAACCGCCAACGACACGTGCTTGGAGAAAGCGACGCGTGCCTCATCCAGGAAGGAATAGTTGGCTCGCGGAATACCTCCAAAGCACAGTAGAGGCCGCAGCGAGGCAAATGCGTCGACAGATGCGAGCTCGTCCGGCGTGAGTACGTCGCAGTGCAAGCGAGGCCAGAGGTACGCGACGGGCACGGAGCGCGCGAGGGTGGCGAAGGCTCGGAGCGGGTCGCCGAGCTCCTCGTACGGCGCGAGCTCCACGAGGGCTTGAAACGTGTAGGGACACGCGACGAACGAGGCGATCGTCCTGAGGACGTCCGTGCTCAGCCCCAGGGGCATGTTGCCGTTTGCCTGGGCCTGTCGCTGGATTGAAGTGCTTGTCTATGATTGGTTCAGCTAAATAAGCGTAGCAAATTAAAATCACGCACGGGATACCAGCTGCTGTGGGATACTACCGGCTAATATCCACTTGGCGTAATTGGTTAGCGTCGAGGATCCTCTTGCCGAGGCTCATGACGTGTTTCATTACTCTATCACATTGACCCTTGTCGACAAATGCAATACGGGCGGTCGAGGTCGCCTCTCCAGTCTGCGCGGTCGCAAGCGAGTTGCTCGTGTCTGTCTAGCCCGTCCCTTCTGTCACACGGCGTTCCAATTGGCCAACGCTAAACACTTTTGAGAGCGACTCGAAAATGCTCCGGCGGACCGTGGCGCTGCTGGCGGTCGCGTGCGTGGCCACCCGAGCGTGCGGAGACGAGATGTGTCCGCCCGTCGTCGTGGAGCTGCAATGCGGCTCGGACGGTGTCATCTACATGAACGCGTGCCTTGCGGAGAAGAAAAAGTGCAGCAACCGGGCGTTCACGTACACGGCCGGCGCATGCCCCAAGAAGACACCGCTGCCACGCAGGCCTATGGCGACGGTCGATTTGAATGCGATCACGTTTCCTCGTTTCCCAACGCCGCACCTGCGAGCGCCGACAGTCGACGAGGGTGACGAGCCTCGCCAGGCCTTTCACGACAATTAGCGCGGCATTTGGCAGCAATTTTTCCACAAATTCCCGTCAAAATGCACATTAGTCACTGAACGAAACACGCTATAAAATTTGCTTTTGATTTTTCACTACCGTGTACTAGTGCACCGGGTACGGAAATATCCGTGTACCGGACCAAGATCGAACCCCGATTTCTGACTGCAAACCGGCGGAGCATAACCGGCTATTCAATAGCAAGATATGTTTAGCCGGCTAGAAAAATCGTAGCGGCTCGACTAGCCACCGGTTAAATCATTGACGTTTGAGAATGTCCACGCATCGTCCATCATCGCAACCCACGTTGGCCTGTAGTGCGCTCGACGCGGCGTGAAAGGGCGTCGAGGCTTCTGGCAGGCTCGGAAAAATATGGTAGCGAAGATCTAAAATGGCACAATGCGACCACACTGCGGCGATCCGACTCAGACCACCCCTCGTCAAGGGGCACGTTGACACCGTGTCATAGTCCCACACCCAATATCCATCATCTGACAATCTGAGCCTACCGTTCGATTCCTAGCCGCATTGCTGAATTGACCATGCTTCGAGCACTTACCTATATCGGGTTCTCGCTGCTGCCACATGCAGTGTGTGCAGGCGGCCTCGCAACGATCTTCTCCAAGGCGCTCTTTGTCCAGCTGTTTCCTCAGGCGCTGCCCGTGTACCAGTACGAGAACCTCGTGCTCATGGCGGGCACGTACCCGGCGTTCGCCAACACTGGCAACAACGACGTCGACAAGCGGGAAGTTGCTGCCTTTCTCGGGCAAGTCGCCTTGGAGACAGGGTATCTGCAGTACGCCGAGGAGATCGCCAAGAACGACTACTGCCAAGCGTCCGCCGAGTATCCGTGCTACCCAGGGAAGCAATATTACGGTACGCGCTCCCGGTGGTGATGCAAAAGAAGCAACAGGTTTAGGTCGCGGTGCCATCCAGCTCTCATGGAACTACAACTACAAAGACTTTGGGGCGGCTGTCGGACTCGATCTCGTGCGCCAGCCAGAGCTCGTCGCTACCGACAAGAACCTCGTGTGGCGCAGCGCGCTCTGGTACTGGAACACGGACAAGTGGAATGGCAACATCCACAACGTGGTCGGCCAGCCGGGTGGCTTTGCCTACACGACGTATCTCATCAACGGCGGCCTCGAGTGCGGTCTCAACCCGCCCAATAAGAACTCGGAGAAGGCGCGTATCGCCAACTACGTCAAGTTTTGCTCGGTGCTTGGAGTCTCACCCGGTGACAACCTCTCTTGCCAGACTAGCGCGTACCCGCCCAAGACACCGTGGCCAACGGCAGTGCCAACACCCAAGCCGACGTCGGATCCCTCGATAGTGCCAGCCCCAGCTCCGACGACGCCATCGCCGACTTCAACATCTACAGCACCCACACCGACGCCACCAGCACCCACACCAACGCCACCAGCACCAACTGCCACGACGCGCCCGCCATCGTCCGTTTGTTCAACACCCACTGGGGTCTGCACCAACTGCAACTACAACGATGGCGCGATTGCAGCCTGCTTTGCGGGGTGGACGCAGTCGATTTGTGCGAGTGCGGGGGCCAACTACCACTGGTGCGGCCCCGCATGATGGTATGAATAAAGTCGCGTTGGATTCTCGTTTCTCATACGACCTCTGTGAGAAATATATATCGTGAATTCACACTTTACTAGTGAGTGAAAATCGGCGCATGAGCTGCTTTGTGATGCGCAGCTTGGACTGCGACGCAATGTGCTGGAACTTTTGGGCCGCGCCTTTCTCTAGCCCAATCGTATTGGTCAAGACCTCGTCAGCGCATGTAATGTTGTGTACTGGGCATGGCCAAGATCATGCTCGTGACCTTGCTCTTCTGCAGGTTTGTCAGTAGAATCATGCGCGCAACGGCCATGTGCATGAGCTTCTCGAGCACGATCGGATACCGCGCGAGGACAGCCTCGAGGTGTTCATACTCGAGCCCTACGAGCGCGATGAATATTCAATATATATATATATATATATTGGTCCCACCGTGCAGCTCGCTGTAGAGCTCGGCGCGCACCGTGGCCGTGCGTTTTCGCTCCTGGTCCGTGAGCAGCAGCGCCATCTCCCCAAAATGATTGCCGTCGTAGAGGTACGTAATGCCAATGTCCCGCTGCGACTCTTTGTGCGGCAGCGTCACGTGCAGCATGCCTGGCGTCGTATATTGGACTTGAAGCTGCTAATATCACGCACCTTTGGAGATGATGTACATTTCGTTGGCCACTTCGCCCATCTACGAAAGCACCGATGGGCTGCTAGGTTGCGTTGAGCGTTCTACCGTGATTACGACCGAGTTGGGCGGGCAGAATGTTGGCTTGAGCCGCATTGCGATCTCGGTCGTAAAGCCCTTTGGTAAATCTACGCAATATATGTCTTCAGCGCGCTTGACAAACAAATATAAAATGCTCCCACCATGGAAGAAGACGACGTTGCGGATCGTGACTTTGGCGTAGTGGTCGGCGACCTCGTGCTTGAGGTTCGAGGGCAGGTCGTGAAGAATGCGAGCTTCGTTGTAGACCGTCTTGCGCTGTAAAAAGTACCGATAATACCTACCTCGCGGTTCGTTTCCCCAGCTTTAGCATATATTGGGTCGTACTTGCGGGTGCGCAATTGGAGCAAGGCGGGGAGGTCCCGCGCCTTCATGTACGCGTTGACCTCGTTGAGGCGCTCGTAGTAGCGCGTCTCGTTGATGTTCATGAGCAGCACGATCGACGACATGGACGCGATGACGTAGGCGTACGCGGCGGCCGAGACGCCCATGGCCAGGATCGCAAAGCTGCGCTCGTAGCTAACATTTATCCATATTGGTAACAAGCAAGAGAAATATAGAACTACATGGAGACAGGGTAGATGTCCCCAAAGCCCACCGTGGTCATGAGCGTCAGCGACCAGTAGAGCGAAATCACGTAGAGGTTCCATGGCGGTTCGTTCAGAAAGCCAAGTGTCGCGAGCCACGACGTGTTGAGGTAGTCGTCATTCAGCCGAGCGACGAGGTAAAAGCCGCACGCGGTGTAGTGCGCTACGAGCCCAATCGTTGCGAGGAGCTCGAACGCGACGACCGCGTTCCGGCTCAAGCAGATCCGGTCTTCAAAGAATTCGAGAATTTGACCATACTAGATCGTCATTGCTAGAGGCATCTCCGTCATGTGCGTCACGGACCTTGATGAGCCGCAGCACTTTGCCGAGCTTGGCCAGCCGGAACACGCCAACGAGGCTCGCGACAGCCGTCGGTTCGATACGAAAGAGATCCCATGGCAGCGTCACGAGAACGTCAAAGAGGAACCACCCGCGCAGATACCGACGCGCGATATCTCTCGGGTCACGCACGACGACCCCCGACCTCGGATCCACAAACGCCAGTCTACAGGTACATAGACGTTGTTGTGTTGATACACGGATACAAAACCCACCGCAGCGTGAGCAGGATGTCGACGCCGAAGAAGACGTCGATGCAGCGGTCCGTCGTGTCGATCCAGGCGTGCGTGGCACGTAGCTGGTCCACGGTCTACATGTCAAATGTGAGCCCATGGACATGTCGGACATAGCCAACGATGTTGTAGTGGGCGATGTAGCCGTCCAGAGGTTGCGCCGCAAAGCAGATAAAGTATGGCGCGACGATGCAGACATAGAGGAGGAGACCCACTTGAACGCTGTTCCAGACCACGAGCACCGGGGCGGTGGGTAGCAGCACGAACGGGTGGCGCGTAGTATCGTCGTTGGAAGCAGCATCCACATTCACTGGACGACTGTCCTCCTTGACCAACTTGGGCATCGCGATGCGCGTGTCTACGCGGGAAGCCGTCGGCTGCACCTGCTCACGGGACGGCGACCCGATGAGTGCGCGCGACGACGACGGTCCCAGCTTTGCACCGACGTCCAGGAGCTGCAATGTCGACGCTGTAAAGGGCTCTGGCGCTCTTGCTTCGCTTGCTGGCGCCGTAAAGATACGGGAGAGCCGGGTGCCACGCCGTGCCTGGCCGTGGTCTCCGGAGCGGTCGGTTTGCGGGTCCGTCCCCGATGTTGAAATATATGCTCGCAAGGTGCTCGTTGGCTCGGTCGGAAGCATGACGCTAAGTCGCGCCCGCGACTCGGAAATCGCCAAGGCCGCTGCAAATTCGGGCGGGTCCGAGGCCCACGACTCGCCTTTCTCGTCGTCGTCTGCTCGCGATTCCACAGCGTCGTCGCTCTCGTCGTCTGCAATCTCGCTCATGGCCGGTCCACGTCCGTCGAGACTAAGACTGTCCTGCGACAGCGCGTCGTCCGTGGGCCCTTGCGTCGGACAGTCCATCACGACGCGCCTGTCCGTGTCGTTATTTCTGCAACCCTAATTTAGCCACGACGTTGTGTTGTGCAATAAATAATCGTTTAATGGCGCGCTAGTAGCAACCCTTGGACGCGCGCGAGACTCGCGAGAAGACCTTGCCCACCAGGCGGCTCTGCGTCTCGGCCGCCATGCGCTGAAACTTGCGGTCCGAGACTTTTTCTAGCAGATTGGTACCATAAGATCTCCCATACGACACGCTCGCAAGACCGACTCTGCATGGCGAAGACCATGTTGGCCACCTTGGTCTTCTGGAGGTTGTTGAGGAGGATCTGGCGCGACACGGCCATGCCCATGAGCTTGTCGAGCACCGTCGGGTACCGCGAGAGCCCGAGCTGGAGGCTCGTGTACTCGAGGCCTGGTCGTCATGAGCATTTTATACACCAATTGCAACCGTGTACCGTGGAGCTCGCAGTAGGTTTTGGATCGAATGTTGGCCGACCGCTTCTTCGCCTGCTCTTCGAGGAGCAGCGCCATTTCGCCAAAGTGGTCGCCGTCGTAGAGGTACGCGATCCCAAACTCTTGCTGCGTCTCTGGGTGGAGCAAGGCCACGTGCAGGATCCCTGCGCAAGATCTTAGTTGCAGAACTTGGTCGCGTGATGGGACCTTTGGAGACGATAAACATCTCGCCCGCAGCGTCGCCCATCTACAGCCACCACCGATACCCTCACGACGACGGCGACGATAGTTCGTACGCTGAGAACAAGCGAGTTGGGCGGGAAGAACGTCGGCTTGAGATGCATTGCAATCTCGGTCGTAAAACCATGGGGGAGGTCTAAACACCGTTTTTTTACCTTCCTGCCACAGCAGCGGTCGTACCGTGGAAGAAGGCGACGTCTCGGATCGTCACCTTGATGTAGTGCTCGGTGACCTCGCTTTTGAGGTTGGTCGGTAGGTCCTCGAGGATGCTTGCTTCGTTGTAGACCGTCTTGCGCTGTAAAAAGTACCGATAATACCTACCTCGCGGTTCGTTTCCCCGGCTTTAGCATATATTGGGTCGTACTTGCGGGTGCGCAATTGGAGCGACGCGGGGAGGTCCCGCGCCTTCATGTACGCGTTGACCTCGTTGAGGCGCTCGTAGTAGCGCGACTGCGTCACGTTCATGGACGCAACGATCGAGGACATGGAGGCAATGACGTAGGCGTACGTGCCCGCCGAGATGACCATGGCGCCGATCGTAAACACGCGTTCTTGCCTGATCAAACAGGATTTCTCACGCAGTTTGTGTAGCAAGAAGAGGTACGTGGTGACGGGGTAGATGTCGCCAAAGCCGACCGTGGTCATGAGCGTAAAGGCCCAGTACAGCGACACGATGTACAAGTCGAACGGCGACGCGTTCAGCAGGTTGAGCGTCGCGAGCCACGAGTTCTCAATGTACGTTGCGTTGAGCCGCGCCGCCATGTAAAAGCCGCAGGCTGTGTAGTGGGCGACGAGGCAGATCGTCGAGAGGAGCTCGAGGGTGACGACCATGTTGCGGCTCATGGGCGTCTGGTCTTCAAGGAACTCGACAATCTGTCCATACTGCGCCGCCATAAGAGTGTATATCGACACCGACGTGCGTACCTTGATGAGGCGCAGGATCTTGGTGAGGCGCGCGAGGCGAAAGATGCGAATGAGCTCGAGGATGATGGCGTCCTTGGCCGTGGAGACGCCGACGACTTGGTCCCACGGGATCGTCACGAGCAAATCAAACACAAACCACCCGTGCACGTAGTGCGCCGCGATGCGCTCGGGCCGCTTGACGATGTTGCCCGACTTGGCATCGACAAAGGCAAAGCTACACGGCCACTCCGATCTGATTGCTCGCATGCACTACCGCGCCTACCGGAAACTCAAGAGCAGATCGAGGCCGTAGAGGGTGTTGACAACGCCATCAAGCGTGTGAATGAATTGCTCGTTGGCGCGCAGATCGGCGGCGGTCTACACATCGTCTTTCAACTCGAGCGGATACCAAGTGGAAGTATACGAGGTTGTAGTAGGCCACGTAGCCTTCGAGGGGCACGAGCCGGAAGCATGTTAGGTACGGCGAAAACACACAGGCGTACATGAGCAGGACGAGCTGCAGTGGGTCCCACAGACGCCGGAAGCGCGAGTCGGGCAGGATCACGCTCCAGTGGGCGGGCGTGTCCTTGTCGTCGTCGGCGGCAACCGACAGATCCGGCCTGTCGCTCATCGCCTCGCGCACAATGTGGCGCGGCGTGAGGAGCGCGCGCATCGACGGCTGCTTCTCGAGCGGCGGAAGCATGTCGCCGTCACTCGGGATCATGGGCAGCGCCGCGATGTCGACGACGGACGCCCGCTTGTCGGTCGAGTCGCGCTGACGAACACTCATCGCGAAACGGAAGCTCGCAATCGTGAACTGTCCGGGTCGGCCAGCGGTTTCTCAACGATAAGAACTTGGTCGACGCAAGTTTTTACTCCCATCGAGAGACTAGAGCCTTTCGACAGCGACGTCAACCTCACTCGTTGCCCCACACTTGGCGAGGTGGGCCCTTTAACCTATATATCGCACACACACCGTTGGTCCACGTGCCTGTTGGCAGCACCTACGGAAAGCTGCCGCAGACAGCAGCGATGTCTCTCTCGGTGCCTGCCTTGTTGAAGCCGCTTGGAGTCAGATTATGGCTGGCTATTAATCGGTATGTTTGTATTGAAAACGTTTTCTTCGATCGAAGTTTCAGTGTCTTCGAGGCCACACAGAGCATATGATTCGCCATATTTGGTATTCAGCATTTATCTGACCTTTTCCATGCCCATCACCTGTATTTACGTGCGCAGCGGGATGGCGCGGACGAGCGCGTGCGACGCCCCGCGCGTCCGCTCGAACGTGAGCGTCCGCCACGTCTTGACGTCAAACACCACGACCAGCGCATCGCCCATCGGCCACGCGAGGAGACCCGTGAGCGCGGCCGAGGCGTAGTCGAGGTGCAGCACGTGGTTGTGGACCCAGCGGGTCGACGCGAAGAGGTACTTGGCGCCACACGACGTCAAGTGCGACTCGTTGGCGTCGACGAGCTTGGCGCGGGCGCCGCAGAGGCGGGCAATAGCAAAACACGCGCTCGAGATGCCAACGGCGATTGCCAAGAGCACGAGCAGCCGCCGCTGCGAGCCGATGGCGACGTCGCCGTGGCGACAGGCGAGCGAAAAGTCCATTTCGACCACGCTGCAGGATGGCTGGAGGCGCACGCTGTGCTCGACAGGGCTCGCAAAGCTCAGGATCGAGGCCACGCACCACGTCAGCAGCGCCGTCTTGGTCGTGTACCGCGTCGCGTACTCCCGCGTGTAGATCATGGCGACGTCTTCGAGCACGTAGACGAGCCAGCCGAGCTCGCTCGCGGCCAGGACCTTTGACAGAGATAGAAGCGTCATGCTCACATCCTGACGCGTCGTCGTCGCGATCGTCACAAAATCCGCGCGCTCCAATTGCAGCGTCGCCGTGCTCAGAATGCAGAGCGCCGTCAAGCTGCGCACGCAGAGCAGCGGGCGGCCTACCCAGACGGCGCCCGCGACACGGTTGAGCAGGAAAAGGTTATGGCCCTCGGTCGTGAAAGCATTCAAAATAGCGTATCCGACCGCGACGAGCGCGATGCCGGCAAGGACGCCCGAGACGTACTGGCACAGCGTCCGCAAGAAGAGGACGACGTTGAGCGGCATCTCGATCGTGTTGGCGGCCATCGACACGACGGGCGATGTCGTCGAGAGGACGGCGAACGACGCCATATCGCCGTCGAAAGCGAGCACCTCCCGCGTGTCGACGGCCCAGTCGTACAGCATGGTCCAGCTGACAAAGTGCACGCCAGGCTCCTCGAAAAGCGGCTGGAAGAACAGCTCGTACGTCGCGTCGTCGCTGCGATAGAGGAACTGAGTGTACCCGACGCGCAGAGCGTTGGCCTCCAGCTCAATGGCCTCGCGACGGTATCCCGCCAGCGACGCGGCTGAGAAGAGCGTCGACGCCAGCGCCGCCACGTTGGTCGTAAAGTCGACGCAGCCCTTTGGATCCAGAGCTTCGGTGCTGCAAGCCAGGCGCGCGTTTGGCTGTGGTGCGAGCGCGATGCCTGACGCGATCGAGGCCACGAGCGCTTGGTGCTTTGTCGGGTAGAGCCACTCGCCCTGCAAGCGGCTGCAGAGCGCGTCGGATCCGAGGAACTGCGCCATCGAGACCGAATAGTTGAACACACCGAGCACTTTATGACACAGGACACTGGCGCCGGCGCCCATGTACAGCGTTTTGTTGATCGAGGTCGGTATCGGCGTCAGCTGCGCCAGGAGCGCCAAGGACGCGTACGCGTCGCGTGTGTCCCTTCGAGTGGCCAGTGCCTCCGCGCTCGCATGCGTGATGTGATGTACGAACCGACGCAGGGCGGCCGGTGGTGCCACGTGGCGGATGTCAATCGCGCCAAACGGTCCGATATTGGCAGCGACGATCGACGCGCCGGTGCTGAGCGGCGACGGCAATGTGCCGTTGTGCATGTACATGGCGTGCGCCGATTGATTGGCAAAGGCAAAGTGGGGACTCTGCCGCACGAGCGAGAGGCCGCCAACACCCGACGCATTGTTGGCGACGGCCCAGAGATCGCTCGCAAACGTCCAATAAAAGCTCCACGACGTTGACGCTTCGACCGTGAACGCGCCGTTGTGGGCTTCGATGCCAAAGTCGTACGAGACGCCGAGGGCGTTGGTGACGGAGAAGCTCGCGTCGAGTCCGATGGACTTGTAGTTTTGCCACTGCGTCGTGTAGGACGCAATGTTGTGCGTGCGCCAGAGCAAGATTTCTTCCGCGACTGGAATCGGGGTCATTGGCAACGACAACAGCCACGACGGGCGCAAGACGCGGACAGCGGATGCAACGCCGACCTCGAACGAGTCGCCCCAGCACACGAAGAACGCAGTGACATCGATATTGCGCAGCACCGCCTCCAGGTACACGGCGCCGTTATTCGCGTACTGATTGCGGCAGCGCGCCTGCCGACGGGACGACGACGCCATCTCGAGCGCTTGATCAAAGTCCACCCAGCAGTACATGGTCGCGATCCAAGGCGCATTGCATCCGTCCATTTGGCGCAGACCCTGCAGCATCATCGGTAGATCCAGCCCGCTCTCGGACTGGATGGCCCGGGCTCGCAAGGGCGAGTACTGAATGAGCGCGTCGGGCGACGCATAGTCGTGCAAGGTGTCGGCGAATTCGGGTGTGTCCAGGCGCACACCGTCATGCTCAGCGGTGACCTCTCGGTGGAACCAGTTGGCGACAAACGTGTGCATGCCAGACGTGTTGAACGTTGCCCAGTACATGTCGTTGCCCAAGTTGACGGTCGAGAGCTGGAGGTACGAGATGCTACCCACGGCCGAAAACGTGACGTACACAAGCCCAGCGCAGACTTTGCCGCGCGCACGCCACGGTTGGTGACCGACAGCAACGAGGTGTGGGGGGGCGTCGAGGGCCATAATGGGGTCAACGCGGGGGCCAAGCTCTATTGTGAAGAGTCGCCACAGCTTCACGTCGAGCAAGTATGCCTTCGCACCAATATGGCACCGGAAGAAGCCGCTCATGACGGCGGTTGCGTGGTCGATGTGCCAGCTTTCCCGCGAAGGCGCCACGTACGCGATGGCGCTCGCCGGCACAAAATGTGCGTCCTTGGGCGTCTCGCGAAGCGCGCGCTCTGGGGGCACACAGACGTACGCGAACAGCAACGCCAGCGCCATAAGAGCCATCATCCAGTAGGCGCGATCCAGAGAGCCAACCGAAACAATGCCGCTGGAGCAGTGCAGCACGCCATCTTTGCTTCTACACGCTCTCTCTACGGTCGAGTGAGCTAGCAGCGGCGCTGTGACATCGAAAACCACAAGGCCTAACCAAGCGAGCACGCCACTCACAACGGCGGCGCGTCTAGCGCGGCGGGTGGTCGCAACGAGCAAGATATCGTTAACGACAGTCGTGATCCACGTCGCTTCGAGCGCAAGGACGCACGTGTGCAGGAGAGACCGAGGTGTGTGGTTGAACCGACACAGACGACTGTCCCCGTGAAAGGTTAGCGACACGGTGCAAAGCGCGGCGATGGCGGGCAGGGCGCGTAAGAGCAGCAGTGGCCGTCCGACCCAGACCGGTCCAGCGACACGGCAGAAGAAGACCAAGTGGTTGCAGCTCTGTCGATCTGCGGCCGCGAGGACGGCAACGATCACGAGGAGGCTTGTGGAGGTTACGAGGTTTGCGTAGAGGCACAGACTTGTGCTTTTGGGAACTTCAAGCGCAGTTGCGGTGACGACGACGGACGGCAAGGTCTCGGAGATTATGTTGACCGTCGCGACGTCGCCTTGGAACGAAACGACCTCGCGGTCGCCGTACACCCAGTCCATGAGCGCAATCCAGCCAAAGTAGTTCCAACCCCCGTCGCCCAGAATCGCCTGGCGCAGCAGAATCGGCGTTTGCGACCATGTCATCGCCAACTGCACGAGCTCAATGCTTTCGAGAACGGCCCGCGCCGTCGACGCAAGCGCCATTCTCTTGTCAAGGAGAGAGATGTTGCGGAGGATGTCAGCCGTCGCTGCTCGAAGGGAGCTGCAGGCGGCTCGCGTCTTAGCGCTGCAAAGGGTGCACGGGTCGTCTGCCCCGTCGGAGGCCAAGGACGCCACCATCGCGGCCATGGGGTGGACTGCCATCTGACTTTGCACGACGGCGTTGCACGTGTCATCAAACGCAAACGACTGCGAGACGCGGGTGGTGCCAGGGTGGTACAAGCACAGGGGACTGCCACCGTAAAAGACCAAGTCGCTGGACGACCATGCGCGAGGTGCCGGGTCGAGCGTCGGCGACGGCAGCGAGGCATATGCAGCGAGAAGGTCACCGTTATCTTGTAGTGCGACGACGATGGCAGCTTCGACGGCTCGGAGGGCCGTCACGAGGGCGCTTGGTGGAGCGACGAGATACAAATCGACGGCAGTGAGCGGGCCGAGGCACTCGTGCACGATGACGCTCGCAGGCGTCGCGAGGTAGACGCCCGTGTACAGTTGCAGCTCGCCGTCGCCCATGTAATTGGGGGCGTTGCGTACGATGCTGGCGTTTAGGTTGGCGCCAAACTTGGCCTGCGCAATCCAGAGGTCGTACGAGAAAGACGGGTTGAGGAAGAGCGACGTGCCGAGCGCGCTGCGATCTGCGAACGAGATCGCCGACAGTGTCAGCGCTTGGTCCCACCCGAGCATGTTGCGCACGGCGATGGTTTCGACGAGCCCAAGTTGATAGTCGTTGGACCACTGCGCTTGAAAGCTTGATATTTGCCACGTGTGCCAATAGGCTGCCTCGCCAGCGATCGACAACATCGGGGCTAAGACGTTTGCCCACCACGCAGCGCCTTGCGGCTGCGCGACAACCGCGTTCGCAACGGCGAGGCTCAAGTCGATCGTAGCCCACGCGTCGACGTTGCGCAAGTACGCCTCGATATACACGGCGCCGTTCGCTCGGCGCATCGCGTCACAGCGCGCTTGGCGAGCGGCCGTGTGCCCCACCTCCCAGCGCCGGCCAAAGTCGACCCAGCAAAACATGGTCGAGAGGTACGCGCCGAGGGTGCGTAGATGCTCGACAGCGCCCTCCACCGAGTCGTAGCGGGCAAGTGCCAAGGCGCGCGGGTAGGTGGGCTTGACATACCCGGATGTGGACGACAGGCCGTAGGGCTTCAAGATAGCTTGGGATGGCGCTGCAAGGTCCAGTGTCGCAGACGCCGTCATGGTGAGGTGTGTGCGGTAGACGTCGAGCAAGTACGCCTGCGCCGTCGAGGTCTCCAAGCCGGACCAAAAGTGATCGTTGGCTAGCGTTGGCGCCACGATCACGATGTACCAGACGCTCGCGCCAATGAAGGTGGTCAGAAAGGTGAGCCCGATGAGCATCGCGGGAAAGGTAAAACTGTGATCTGCAGTTACATATTTGTCCGTGTTTGTAACCATAACGGCAACTAGGGACTAGGGAATCTCCTCCGAATCGCTAGGGACTCGAGTCCGTAGGTACGTCCGGAGACGTTGAAGTTGGTGCATACCGGGTCGGCTTTTGGCTGTCTTGTAAACACACTTGTTTTGTATGTGGCCAGCTGGCTTCGATCGAAGTTTCGTCTTCTTCGACGCAAATGCTGGCATATGATTGGCGCGCTCGGAATCTCGGCCAGGATCCGACCTTTTCGCGAATTCCGAACAAGCGCTTGGGATTCGGCAACTGGCCATGGACACCACGCTCATGGAAGAGGAGCTCATGGCGCAGCGGGACGTCGCCAAGCTCATCGTACAGGAGCTGCGGTCGGAGGTCGAGGCCTACAAGGCGCGCGTGCGCACAATGGAGCGGCGCCTCGAGCTCTCCGAGACCAAGCGGATCCAGGTCACCGCGGTTGCACGGCGAGCCAAGGCCAAGATCGCGGCCCACGAGCAGTCGACCTACCACGAGATCCTGCTACTGCTGCTAGGTGGTATTCTTGGGGGCTTTTTTGGATGGTGCTTGGGCCTTGTCGTGCTCGTCTTGGACGGCCCACCTGCCTTGGCCTTCCTCCTCATGGGCCCCAGCGTCGCCTGCCTCGTCGCGCACCGCAAGCGTCACGAATGGCGGCAAGAGACGCACGCGATGGCGCAATCCACAAAGCACCTTCGCCCAACCGCCCACCGCGTCGTGCACCGCGACGCGCCGCTGTGGCGCAGCACGCTGCAGACAGCGCTGCACTTGACGCACAGCATCGTCTCGTTCTTGTACCATGGGCACGCGTAGCGCGCAGGCATTCTTAACTTAGTCGATTCTTCGAGACACAAGACATAATACATTACGCGTTTCTTACAACGACGACGGGAGGACGCAGCCCCACGCGCCGGTCGGGATCTTGGCGCACGTCGTGTTGACCGAGAGTGCGCAGTCGGTGCCACTCACGTAGCTCGGCAGATGCGAGTGGCAGTCGGCCGACGCGATGGCGCCGGCCATCGGGCACTTGATACCCGCCGGCAAGAGGCCGTCGCCGCTGCAGATGGGCCCCTGGATGCAATACGTGGCGTCGCCACGAACGCTCACGGGCGTGCAACCGGTCACGGGCGGCAGCGTAATGACGGGCGCCCCGGCACCGTCGTGACGTTGGCCGGCACCGTCGTGACGTTGGACGGCGGCGCGGACGTTGTCGCGTTGGCCGGGCACCCGTAGGCGGCGACGACACTGTAGCGGCCGGCGCTGTCCACGCAGCAGTACTGCGGCATCGCCTGCCAGTTCCAGAGGACGTACGCGCCGCCGTTGCAGCAGCCAGAGTGCGCGGGGTTGTAGCACATGCCTGGCACGCCGGCGTTCGTGTAGCAAACGAGCATGTTGGGCGAGCAGTACGACTTGGTCGTCGGCTCTGGCGTCGTCGGCGCCGATGTGGGCGTCTCGCCGGCGATGGCGGCAGCGAGGAGGGCGAGCGAGATGAGTTGCATGTTGCGGTGTGTGGCAAATTGGAGAATGAGCAACCTTGGCGCTGTCGATGCGCAGCAGCTGCATCGCTCGTGCGCATGGAAGTGGTGCCGGAAATATTGACACCCATTCCACCCTTCCCTCCGAGAAGAGCAACTAAGAATTGAAGCGGCGACAACGTTCTCAGCAATAAGAAACCTCGTAGCTTCCTCGCCTGCTACACTGCGACTGCTACCCACAAGCGACGTCCACCGACAGTACTACGAGCGACGGCGTCTGAGCGACGGTCGAGAAGGCTTCTAGATTTCCGATCACCTTTCGCGATCCCATGGAGTATGTGGAGTCTTGTGAGATGCGGCCAGAAGATGGGCGCACCGCCGCATCTTCAACGGTGGAATGCGAGATGCGCAACTGCTGTCCAGCAGGGCAGTGCAACCCCACGCGGCTTGAAGCTCCCGAGCCTCATCTCCTGACTCTGGCGCGCGTGTTTATGCTTCAATCGACTAAATAATTCGCCAAGATGGCGTCTGTACTATCTGGCAAAAGACTACACGTAGGCGGGCGCTAGCATGACCCAGTAGACGACCGAGACGAGCGTAAAGACCACCGAGACGACCGTGATCCAAAAGATGAGCCAGCGCTGGACGCGGCGTGGCAGCACTTGGTCGACGAGCCAGCGACAGCCGCGGCCGCCCATGCGACAAAGCTTGCCGAACCGATCCCAGCGCGTGATGGCGACTGTTGCCGTATTGTCTGTCGAGGCGAAGAGCGGTGGGCGGGGCCGGCGCGAGCGGAGCCCCGTGGCCTCTTGCAGCGGCCGGCGGTGGGCAAAGTACGTCGAGGGCGCGATGGCGGGCGACTCCTTTGCGAGCATCATGCGGCTCTGGAAGCTCTTGGGCGCTTGCTGCCGGCGCGGCGTTTGGTACATGAGTTCCTGCGGGCGGTACTTGGGTGCTGGCGCCGCATGCGACTGCCGAGCGTGGTACGCCGACACCGTCTGCGCAAGCAGCGACTGCGGCAGCTCGCGCACGATTTCGTGGATGATGTGCTTTGGGATCGCACCCAAGTAGCTCTCGGCGAGCAGCGTCGCGCTCATCTTCATCTCGTGGCGCTGGAACTCAAAGAGCCCGCTGAGCGCTTTGAAGCCGCCGACGCGGATCGTCGTGTTGTCGTCCAGGATGCACGCGGAGAGGAGCTGGAAGATCTCTTCGTGGTACGGGGCGATCTCAGCCGGCTGCCACTGGTCGCAGATCGTGGGCACTTGCAGCGCAAAGTGATACGCGTACCGTACATAGTCTAGAGCGCATGAGCATGTACATGAACAGCAGGGCGACCGGACCTTGGGGCGACTTGAAGCGCGCGTCGGGGATCGTCACGATGGGCAGCAGCGCATACGACGTCTGCTGCGTCCATTGCGCCAGGCACTCCTTGGCGTGGAACGCAACGTTGCGCGCGCTGTGGCCACAGAGACCGAGGATGTCAATGATGACCGCGTCGGCGGTCGGTCGCAGCGACTCGCCGCAACACACGGACAAGGCCCGGAGGAGTTCGCAGACAGACGCGAGCACCTGCGGATTGGTATTGTCGAGCTGGAGAAAGACCGTGTCCTAGTTCGCATCATGAGAGCGGCTTCTTACGACGCGCCGCTGGTAGCGGCGTACCGCGATGAGGTTGAACTCGTGGATGCACTTGGCGACGTCGAGCTGGCCGAGGCCGTGCAGCTCCATGACCGTATCGCTGACGTTGGCGAGGGCCTTGACGACGGTGGCCGCGGGCGTGTGGTGGCTCATGAGCGTGCGCTCGCAGATGCTCATCTACAAACCTTCTTCATGAGCCCATCGACCTCTGGCCGCATGGAGCCATGTCTACCTTGTCCTTCAGCCGCTGCATCGGAGCGCGCATCATCGTCGCACCCGTAGTCGTCGCCGTCGAATTGGAATTTTCAAATCGACAAACCGAAGTTCGAAGTCAAAAGCTCGAAGATCCAAAATAGTGTTGAAAAAGCCAATGGCTTTTTTGCCCTGATACTGGTCTTGGCGCATTCATCGCGCTGCATCTTCGCTTGACTTGCTGTTTCTCCATAGAATACCATCAATAGAGAGGTCCGGCGCTGCCTCGCCGGCGGCGACTGACCCGATCACCCCAACTCTGATCTGGTTATAGGAGACGTATGACACCAATTTCACGCACCGAAATACAATAATTTGTGTCTGTTTATTTTATTTCTGTCTCATTTCATGAGACTTTTGAGCCTGCGTAATCAATTTCCATCGTCTGCATCGACCAATCCCGTGCGGGGTCGTAGTTCGAAGCTGGACGGTGCAAGTACAGCCGAAGTTCGAAGCTCAAGATCCAGACGTGGTCGAAATTGGCGTCGAGCGACGATGATGGCCGAGGAGTACGAAGAGGTGCAAGCCAACAGCCCGTCCGAGGAGGTGATCCTTGGCATCCGCGAGGGTAGCAACCCGCTCAGCCCCACGCGCCGCAAGCACCTCGCGCCGCTCGACCCGCCGCCCATGATCCCGACCGCGGACACGCCTGGCTCGTCGCCCAAGGCGAGTGGCCGCCGAGACGACGTGCGCTGGCGCGCAGGCTGGCAGCTCACATACGAGACGCTCTACTTGACGAACACGCGCCATGGCCAGCGAATCAACCTCGCCATCATGGTGCTAACGATCGTCAGCGTCACGGTCGCCGTCCTAGACAGCGTCAGCTCCATCCGCGAGTCGTTCGACCACACGCTGCTCTTTCTCGAGATCCTCTTTACGCTTCTCTTCTCGGTCGAGTACGTCTTGCGCCTGCTCTGCTTGCGCCGGCCGCTCGAGTACGCCAAGAGCCCGCTCGGCGTCGTGGACCTCGTCTCCATCCTCCCGACGTACTTGGTCGTCTTTGTTCCGACGGCGCGCCCGCTCGTGCACCTCGCCGTGCTTCGCGTCTTTCGCATCCTCCGGTACAGTCTGCCTTCTCCGCACCCTTGGTATCATCGCAGCGGTAGGGTGTTTCGCATCCTCAAGCTCGCGCGCTTCCTCGAAGCTGCTGCGACGCTGGCCGACAACATCCACGCCAACAAGCGCCGCATCGCCGTCTTCCTCTGCGCGGTGTTTACGATCATCCTCGTGATTGGCTGCGCCATGTACCTCATCGAAGGTCGCACATGAGATCCATAAGAAACCGCACCCTCACGCAGCGTAGGCGAGCGCCACGGCTACTCGAACATCCCCGTGAGCATGTACTGGACCGTGGTGACGCTCACGACCGTTGGGTACGGCGACATCACGCCGCAGACGGTGCCTGGCAAGATGCTTGCGACGCTCGTCATGTTCTCAGGTCCAGCACTTCCGCCGAGTATTTTCCCATCGACCACAACGTAGGCTATGGCCTCATCGCGTGCCCCCTCGTGCTCAACGCGACGCCGTCGACCGTGTCGCTGACCGACATGGGCTTCCGCGTCCTGCACTGCCCGACGCCCCACTGCCGGCCGTTCATGAACCTCCACCAGGACGACGCCAAGTTCTGTCGGCGCTGCGGCCACGAGCTCGCCGAGAGCTAAGTCTCGTAACAACAACACATCATGTTGGAAAAGTCGAGTGTCTCTAGCCGCGACAGCAGCGGCGCGTCGTCCAGGACGCTCTCGTCGGAGGTTGATGACAGCAATGTCAAGAGGCGGTCGGCCTGGTGCGGCTCCAACTACACCCGCGTGCTTTCGTCTCATAACAATAGAAGCAGCAGAGACGTACGTTGTACTCGGTGACCACTTGGCTCACGAGAGTCGGCACATCGCTGTCAGCGTACACGTCCAGCGTGTGGACGAGCGTCGGCGAAATGTGGACTTGGACACGGACATGGTCGTCGTCGTCATCCTCGACAGCCGCCGCTGCCTCGCGCTGCCACTGGCTATGGCGGCGCCGGCGAATGGTCGCTGATGGGACCTCCTTTGGTGTCGTCTACGCAGCGGGTCCGTAGAAGCCAATGAGGTCGAGATACGGACCGAGGTCAAGTGGAACGGCTGCGGCACCGTGGTGCGGCCGTCCTCGGACCGGAACTTGGTCACGTCCAAGTGCAGTGCGATGGGCGAGTCGCCTCTCGCCTTGCGCCATGCCCGCTCGGCGTGGCCGCGGCGCAGCGACTGCACGGCCTTCTCAAAGCCATCGACAGGCTTCTACATCGCCACGTCTCAGTACAAAGGAAAGCAGATTCGCATCGCACGGGAGGCGGCAGCGCGAGAAAGGCTTGCAGTCGGTCGGCAGCACTTGGGCTCTCGGGGCGCGTGCATTCGCGGTCGACCTGCGCTTGTTTGGCCAGTCGCGCTGCATGGACGCGCTCGTCGCGCTCTCGCCTTTGCTCGAGGCCTTGCTCGTACAGGCGTTGGGCAACGACATCTGGTGGGCGCACCTGAATCCACGGTATATTCGCCTCGTCACGTACTAGTAGTGGAGAACTGATCCAACCTCAATCGGCAAGTCGGGGGCAAACGTGCACTCGGCCTGCTCGCGCGCTCGCTTCTCGTCGCGGAGCCACTGCAGCTTGGCGTCGAGCTCGCGCTGGCGGGCGATCGTCGGGTCCGGTTTGGAGGCCGACACGAGGTGGCCGTGCATCGAGTACGTGCCTGCTGCTGATGGGCCGTGCTTTGGCGCCGCGTCGTCGTCGCTTGTGCGCTTCGCGTGGCGGTCTCGAGAGAGGTAGTGCTGGCGCAGCTGCTTTTGCGCGCCCCGCAGCTCTACTCAAAGAGCATCGATCCTGCGTGGACGGCGTCCAAAGACACCTGCGGGTGCGAGGACGATGCGGAAGAGCCACTCTTTGAGCACACGCACCGTCGTGACGGTCGCTTGGAGGTGCTGCCACAGGGTGTTTTCTGGCGTCGCCACCGTCGGCGGCAGCACGCCTGCAACAAGATTCAGTCAGACAACACAGAAGGAGGACTCGTACCAAAGTAGCCAAACACATGCAACAGGTGGTCGCTGGAGAGGGTCCCGTCGTCGCTGCGTTCGCCCGGCACCAGACTCAAGAGCACGTCGACTTCACGAAGCAGTCGCTTCTTGTAAACCTTGAGCGACGTTGGGTTCATGCGCGGCGTCGCCAGTTGCTGGGCCTTCTACGCTCTCGCAATCAGTAGTACGAAGTTTGAGCCCAGCGTGATGTACGTGCTGCAGCTGGCTCTGGAGCGCAGCGCGCTTCTCGTCCGTAGCCTTGGCTTGGTCGTACAGCTCGACGCAGATGTCGCCGTGGCGCTGCAAGTTGGACCTAGGTACATCGTTGCCGACGACCCTCTTTGCGACGCTGTGCTACTTGTTGATTTTCGGCCGGAAGAACGCCTGGCCTGTCTCGGAGTCGATGGTCTCACGCCGCGTGCGCTCCTGGTCGTGCTCTCGCCGATGCAGCGCGTGGTCGGCGAGGAGTCGGTTCACACACGCCCGTGGAGACATGGCGTCCCACCCGTTCTGCTTGAGGATCCGCTTCGTCCCTTTGGCCAGCGATGGCGGCGGTGGAAGCGCCTCGGTGGCCACCGCGGCGGCTTGGGCTTGTTTCTCGACGAGCGTTTTTTGGGTTTTTTGGCGACGCGACGCGATGTCGCCTTGCATGCGCGTCACGAACGCCTCGAGACGCTTGGACGATCTATTGCAGAGTTTAGCGCGACGTTTTTCTCGGGGCTATGTACCGCGCACTGGGCCGCGGTGGTGTCTCGGGTGAGAGCTGCCGCCGGGGTTGCTGGCTCACCATCGCATGCAACCAAGACGACTCGTGTGCCTTGGCCTGCAAGAGAGGTAAACCTCCAAACTTCCGTGGGCGCAACCGACCTTGCACGCAGCCAGCGCAGCGGTTGCCTCGTCATCTGCACCGCCCATGAGAAGCGACGTCAAGATGCGCCACCTACGAACGATCAAGCTCTGGAGGTTCTACGAGGGTCAAGTACCGGTGCGCTTGGTCGGGGCAGAGAGCACAAAAGGGATGGTTCACGGCGCACCAGTGCTGCAAGACGTCATAGAGCCGACTCGGTGACAACTCGGACGTCTCCAGCGCAGCGCCGTCCCAGTCTGCTTGGCACACGAGGTATGGAAACACCCGCGTTTGCCGAAGCACTCCTAGCAGTGACGCTGGTGTCGCGCCCTCGGCCGTCTACGCTCGCTGTAAGCTTATGGCGGCTTCACTCAGAGGCAGGGACCTGCTGCAGGCGGTGGTAGATGTCAAGGACGTGCTTTCGTGTCGCAACGTCCGCCTAGAACAACAGTGATGAGCCTTGCAGCGACACTTTACTGCTACCACGGGGGTCGGTGCTTCAGCCTCGTCGTCGTTCACGTACACCTAGTATACCCGTTGAGTGTGTTGGAGACCTCCACTTAGCAGCAATACATTGAGACTGCAAATCGAGTCGAGCTGTGGTGCTTGTTTGTCATCCCACCCCTCGGTACAAGGCAGAGAAATGGGCGCGGCATCCGTTGCCACATCGACGGGTTCTTGGCCGTTGTAGGAAGCTGCAGGTGCCTCGTGCGCCGTCGCAGGGGTCGCTTCAACCGTGATAAAGATGGCATCGTCCCCAGGTAACAACGTCGCGTCGACGATCGGTGCGGTTGTTTTGGGCGACGGCGCACTGTCCATCTCGACAAGCGGCTTGTTTGCCATCAGTGTCAAGAGGTCGAGCACCTGTGCCGAGTCTTCGTCGTCACTGAACGTCACGTCGTCATCGGACGGGAAGTCTTGGAACTCCATCGCGGCTGTTATATAGATAGCAGCCGTTATGCACGTCACGAGGAATGTCAAGCGAATTTTATGAAGTGTAGCGACGATGGTCATACCAGAATTTAGTGCTTAATTTGTGTCTCGTCCAACTTTTGCCGTGTCGACCACAGAAACCCGATCGCGTTGAGGTCGCTGCACTTGTCTTTTGCGATCACGTTCTTGCGCATGCGGAAGTTGCGGACGGCGGCCCCGAGCTTGAGACCCCACGTGTGTGGCGGCCACGCGGGGTTCTCGGACGGCACCTGGAAGATCTGCGGCACGTTCACGTGGCCGTGCAGACCGCGAAACGTTTTGAGCGCGTCGAGGGTATCGCTCCAGCTGTACTTGTTGGCTGCCCAGACGAACCCGATCGCCTCCAGCTGCGCGCGCTGGTCTTTCCGGATCGCCATGGCGCCTGTTCGCAGGTTGTGCACGATATCGCCGAGCGCAAGTCCCCACGTGTGCACAGGCCAGCGCGAGTCGTCGCTGGGTACGCTAAAGGCTTGCGGCACGTTGGTGTGGCCGTGCAGCTCGCGGTACGTCTTGAACGCCCGCATGCGCCACTGCCAATTGAACTCGCGGAGGTCCCAGACAAAGCCGATGGCGTCGAGCGCAGCGACAACGTCAGGCTTGAGAAGGCCGCGCTTGTGAGACGAGCGGTACAACGACACGTTGATCGTCGTGCCTTGCACGTCGCTCGGCCACGGCGCGCAAGCTGGCACGGCGAAGCGCGATGGCATCTTGGTGAATTCGCGGTGTGTCTGCTGCTCGCTCTGGAAGAGCCGCGCGACGTCAACGAAGCGCTCCGGGCGCAGCTTGGTGGCGCCCGACGTAGCGGCGCCGCGCACTAGCCACGGCCGGCGCGCGATCTGTAGCCGCGCCAGCATGCTGATGATCCAACCACTGAACCGGCACTGGCCAATCGGTATAGAGACCTCCCGAATTCGATACTCTATATAGTATGAGAGAGTTTTACGTGGCAGCCTCCACACTCACACAACTTGTGGCCGGTTTGGGATAGGAACTTAGAGTGCCGTGTTTTTGGCTCAAGAGTGCGTGGAGCCAACAGCCATGCCGCTCCAGTTAGGAGCTGATTCGTCCGTTCTGAAGGCGTTGCTACTGCGAGGTCTATGCATATAGCCAAAGGTCGGTGAGCTACGCACGGGGGGCACGGTAGAATTGTAAAACTCATTTTATGATCGTCTTTACAAGGCAACGCCAATGGGATCCATCGCTCCAGTGGTTGGCAGCACATCGGGAATCTCGCAGCGCCGGACATCGCAAGCAGCAGTGGCACAGCAGATGCGGACGCGCGGACAGCAGAGGCGCCAGGACGCCGCGACGTCATTGGCCAATTGCGCGTGCCGCAGACAGAGGTAGCGCAGAGACGGACACGCGACGGCCACGTGCCACCAGCGCGCGTCGTCAAATAAAACATTGCGCAGTGCGAGTCGGCGCAGGCGCTTGCAGCGCGGAAGGACGCGGACAAGTGCCTCCGCCAAGTTCGGGTCTCTGGCCCCCGTGCACGTGAGGACGAGCTCACCCAGGACTGGGAGACGCAGGACTGCGGTTGCCAGCGCTGAAAGCATCGCGGGCTCGAGGCATGCGTACCCGACCTCGAGGGTGTGGAGGTCCGGAAGCGCCACGTGGCCGTTGAGGAGGCTCGTCGTGATGCCCCATGATTGGAACCCAGCCTTGCTTCGCAGCGAGAGTCGCCGCAGCGGTAGTGGCGTTGGGTGGCCGAAATACGCGGCGGCGATTGCACTCTCGTTCTCGAGGTTGAGCGTGCGTAGCTGCTTGAGGGAACGCAAGGCGCCGCCGATGGAGGACGCCAAGAACGGTACGCGCGGCTGGATGTTGCCGAGGCTAAAGCCCGTCATGTACCCGCGGTGCACCCAGCGCGCAAGCGACATGACCATTGCGTCGGGCACCGCCGTGAGCGAGCACCCTCGAAGCGCAATCGTGCGGATCCGAGGGTTGGCGTTGATGCTCTCGGCGAGGACGAGCAGCGACGCCATGTCGGTCCAGTGCTCAAAGCTCAAACAAACGCATACAAGCCGAGGTGCCGTCGCAATCCAGCGCGCCACCGTGTTGACATGAGCAGGTGTGCTGCCAGTGGCCAGCCGCAGTGTCAGTGTCGAGATCCGATCGCCTTGCCAGAGCGCCTCTTCCGAAGCCGCGACCTCGTAGTCCACGGCAACGGCCTCCGATACGTCTACAAGACACCTCTGAGCATCGCTCGGCTGCACGTCGAGCCGCAAGTGGCCAAAGAACCCGACGACTGTGGTCGCCAGCGCGACTTCGGCGGGTGTCACAAGCGCCGCACACCGCACCGACGGCCACAGGCTGGCCATGGGCACTGTCTGAGCGAGCAAGACGAGGCTTTGCAGTGGCGCGGGTAGGTGCGCGCGAGCTGTGAGCCGCAGGAGCGCCGACAGATCATCGGCGCTGGCCACGAAGCGTGCGACGGCGGCGAGCAGCTCCGGCGACTCGGCCAGCACCCGTTGTGCCATCTGGGAAATCGAGGACTCGTGATTTCACATCTATTTCACACGCTTCTCACACAATATATAGGTGTTTGTAAATGCGAAAAACGTGGTAAATAGGATTCGCGCGTGGTTTTTACGTGGAGCTCTAGAGAAAGGACGCGCGCTCGGACGTGCAATGATCTAGAGTCCCCATGTGGTAGGCGTCGAAGTTGCCGTCGATCCAGCACGGCCCGTTCGTCGTCGTGCAGCACACGCGGACTGCGCCGATGCTACCTGTGCTGCCCTGAAGCAGGCATCCTTTCAGGCACAGGTAGCGTAGGCAGGAGCCCACTGCAAGGGTAGGCGGCGTCGAGTGTGGCCACCAGAGACCTCGGAGTGCGACGCGGTGCAAGCACTGGCAGCGCGGCAGCACGGGCACAAGTGCTGCAGCGAGAGCCACGTCGTGGCCATGTAGCGACTCGAGCTTGAGCTCATCCAGCGCTCGGACGAGTGGCAGCGTACGCACAAGAGCTCCGCGTGCACGCTCATGTAACGCTTCGTAGGCAACGTCGATGGAGGTCAGCGACAGCATGCTCGGGCACGAGGCGAGGACTGCAGCCAAGATATCGTCCGCTGCGTCGTGGATGTGGAGCTTGAGGCGCGTCAAGTTGGCGCTTACGAGGGCGGCAGCGCACCCGTTCGGGAGAGCGTGGCCCGTCAGCGCCAACTCGACGAGGGAGCTGGGCACGGGTGCCGCAAGATACGCAGTCGCAAGCTCTGGGAGATGCGTGAGCTCGAGCGACCGCAACGAGGTGCAGGTGTGCAAAGCACGGGCGAGGACGAGCACATCGGGCCCGTCGTTAGTGACGACCTCGGCCAGACTCACGCGCGTCGCACGGTTGCCTCCGAGCCAGTCGACGAGGCGCGCGATCCAGTGCGACGGGAGCACGTCGGGCCCGACGTTGTGCAGCGAGATGTCGACGATGCGGGGCGAAAAGATCGACTGCGAGAGACGCTCTTCGATGGGGCCGAGACCGCTGTAATAGGAGAGCTGCACGCAGCGTAAGCGTGGCGCCGTCACAACCCACGCTGCGACGGACGCCACGTCGTCGACGCTGTCACTGGACGCGAGGATGAGCGCACACTCGACGAGGCGCGCGCCCGTCCACGCCGCAGCGTCGGCCATGGACGCGAGGAAGGTGCAGGCGAGAGCGGGCGCGGACGCTGCGAGTCTATCACCAGCCTTGGGCCATTCGTCGAGGCACAGAGTCGTGCTCCCGTGCTGCAGGAGCGTCGCCGCCAGCGATACTTCGGTCGATGACGTTAGCGCCGAGGCTCGAAGTCGCGGCCAGAGGTGGGGCAGCGCAATCGTCTGTGCTAAGCGCGCGAGATGCCGAAAAGAGATGGAGAGGTCGGCGGACGGGACGAGCTGTAAGAAGGCGCCGAGGGCGTACGGGCAGCGCACGTAGGCAGCGATGTGCTGAAGAACGTCCGCCGAGGCGAGGGCAGCGAGCGCCGATCGGGTCATTTCGTGTTTTGACGTTGCGTCATAGGCGCACGCTGTGACCAACGGCGACGCTGCAAAGACGCCACGTATTATACTTGGTTTTAGTATTTACGGCTGCGACACCTCGTGCATAGACAGGCGTCGACGCCTTCGAGATACATTCATTAGCTACTTAAAAAGGCAAGGACTCGTGTACGTGACGCGCTCGCCCGACACAGGGTGCTCCAGTGTGATCGTCGACGCGTGCAGGCGGAGGCGGCCAATGGGCCTGTCGCTGCCGTTCGCATCCAGGTGGTAGAGCGAGTCGCCGACGATCGGGCACCCGCGGCTCCAGAGGTGCACGCGCAGCTGGTGCGTCCGGCCCGTGACAGGGTTGAGCTGCACGAGCGACGTGTCGCCCGACGACGAGAGTTGCTTGTAGTGCGTTTCGGCGGCCTTGCCGTCGTCCGCAACCATTTGCTTGATGCGGTGGGTCGGGTCTGGCCCCAGACGCGCGTGGATGTCGCCGGATGCCGGGTCCAAGGCGCCGTGAACCAGCGCATGGTACTGCTTCTGCACGGTTTTCTCGCGGAACTGGCGGTTGAGGTGCGTCGCGGCCTCGCGCGTGAGCGCGACGACGAGCAGCCCCGACGTCTCGTAGTCGAGTCGGTGCACCATACGCACCTACACGAGTCTAGCAATACTCCAGGAGAAAAATGCTACCTGCGGGTACTTGCGTTTGAGGAGCGAGTGGATCGACGTTGCGTGGTCGACGCCGTCGACGGAGCAGACGTTCGGCGGTTTGTCGACGACGAGGATCGCCGCGTCCGCGTGCAGCACGCGAATGCTCGGGTCCAGCTCGACATCTAGCACGGACGGCTGCGCTTGCCGCGTAAAGCACACGACGCGCGACGTCGCGGGGTCCACGCGAAGCGCCACGACGTCACTGGATGCCATTCCTTCCAAAAGCGACATCGCAGTCGAGCGCACGAGATCGGCGACGTCGGGCAGCGTCAGCGCTAGCGCCTTGGCATAGAAGAGGCGCACGGCAACGTCGCTCGAATACTGGGTCGTGCCCACGGTGCTGGCGTCGGTCGGAAGCAGGTCGCGGCCCTTCGCGCTGTGGACGCGGAGCGGCAGAAAGGCCGCTGCGTCCAAGCCAGGCGTCTACGCACTGTGAGCAGCGAGTTGTACGCGCAGAGACGTACGCTGCTGGCGAGCGCCTCGACCGCCTGCGTGAGGAGTGCACGGACGACGGTCTCGGCGCCGGTCTCGCTTGCATGGCGCTTGCGCTTCATGGCTTTTTATCCGGACAATGCCGGATACAGTGCCAGTGGCAGGTACCCCAACGGTGAGGTTTGTCGATCCGAAATCGAAACTTTTGCAACCTTCTCAAATCGCTGTGATAGTCTCAGGGGCGCTTTATCTAGCTCTAGAGAGGCTGTAATGCCAACGCGCGTGGCAATCAAAGGCCTGCAAGTATCTGTTTTGAAACTCGCCAACAATTGCTGTTCTATCCAACATAATCCATCGAGATATTCAACGCGAGTCAATATGTGGCGCTTTGAGCCTTCATAATTCTAGGCAGATGTGTTTTTGGCCACTGAAATGATGCCAGTGTTGTGGCTACGCGCACATAGCGTGGTTTCGAAAATGCAATTTGATTCAAATCAATTCATTGCAATATCACCCAGTATTTTCACTCATATGTCTACATTGAGTAGCTCTACGTTAGCGCCGGAGGAGCGTCTCGAGTCGGCGCTGCCCGACGGCCTTGCGCTCGGCGCGCTCGCGTCGAAGCTGGTCGAGGCGACTGGAGGAAGACGATGATGACTTGACTGTCTTCGTCTTCTTGAGCTCCGTGTTCGACGTATTACCGGCAAAGTCGAGCACGTCGGCTTCCCGCGTATCGTTGGCGGCGGCGAGGTGACTGAGTCGGACAC
>NW_012156436.1:279406-286185 GCF_000151545.1 Saprolegnia parasitica CBS 223.65
CGACTCACACCAAACTCGAACTGCCGAGCGTCGGTTTTCACGAAATACGACATGTAATTTCGGTTGAAAATGCATCGAGGTCGCGGAAACAGAGGACGCCATCTCTTTTGTTCATGATACAGAACGTGCTGCATGTGGCCGAGGGAGGCAAAGTGCGCGTGATACCGCTGCGAGATGAGGCCTTGTATCGCGATACAGTATATCGGTATAGCGAAAATGCACACTATATCAAAATATTGGTTGCCGCTGTCATTTGCTCTCGCTACAGAGCTCGCACGGCGACGTCACATATCATTTTGGACTTCCCAAAGTGTGGTCTATCACTCTGGCAAGTATGGGCGATTTCATTTTGAAACTTTATTTTCGTCGATCCGCTGACGCCCTGACCAGCGTTCGCCCAAATATGGTTATTGATGGTTTTAAATGGCGAACGCCAATACTAATGACCGGCGACGCCAGAAAGACGACGCCGAGGCTCCTTGGGCACCACTGACGCTGCTGCATTGCGCTCGAGGAGACACCATCAACAGTCTCTATGCACATGCCATCACGAGGTATCGCTCGGTCGCAATGCTGCGTTCCTCGCCGGTCTCCCTCATTTTCGTCAACGCCAGGCCAGAGCGTTTCAGCCAATCAGAGCGGCAAGGCTTCAGATTTGTGGCCAATCAGCAGTGTTCTTGCCGCAGTTCTGGAACGGATCATCGCCGCCAGCGAAGTCACATAGTACGTGGGAAGTCGTGCACAGGCCTCAGGCTAAGCGCTCACCCGACGTCGCAGTAGTTACATATGTATGCCGCAGCCTATCTATGCGTGGCAAACCACCGAGGCGACCCTTCGGCGGAACCCTGGCCAATTTCTCGACGGCCTCTCTCGCACGTCGGCCAACGCCGCGTCGTCGTCGGAGGGCGCGGGCCATCTCTCGGCGCTGATTCCGATGGCTCGAGCTCGAGCACATAACGCATTATGACCTCCCGCTTGTACACTGCACTGAGCCGAGACTGCTGGCAGCGCCACGCCAACGTATTGCTCGCCTTCTCGCTCGACGTCGCCTGCGATCACGGAGGTGGTGCCAGCGCCGCTCGCATCGCTCCTCACGTCGATCGCTGAGTCGGACGAGGTATCTATTGCGCCTACACACAACCTCGTGGCCGTGGCGTGGCGCCGGCTCCTTAGCGCTGCCGAACACGATGCGACTGCGCGGCGTCTCGGCGTCCGACAGCTTTGTGCTGTACGCCAGCCTCTTCACCGGTCTTTTCTTCGCCCCCAAGACTGCGCAGGACGACGCGACGGCGCTGGAGCTCTCGCGGCACGTGGCCACCATCTACACGACGCTTTGCAAGATGGCGGTCAACACACCTGCCGCCTTGGTGGCACTTGACCTGCTGATCAACTACGTCCATGCCAGCGACACCTCGAAGCGTGCGATCGTTGCCCAAGGTGTGTTCTACGCGCAGCTCTGGGAGGCGGACGTGGCACGCAATGACGCCTCGCCACAGGTGTTTTCGCTGCTCAAATCGCTCGTACTCCACTCGGATGGCGTCCTCGCAGCCATCGAGCGCGGCTTCATTGCGAAGGCAGTTGCGTCACTGGACGAGACGCTGCGGCAGATCGCCAAGGGCAGCAAGAACTTCTCAATTGCTGCTGTCGGACCGCTCGTCGAAGTGTTGGTCAACGTCGCCAGCGTCGAGGACGGCCGCATCGAGCTCGGCACCGCAAGCGCGCGCTCTACGGCTATTAGATGTAGTATTGTGTGTACGTAGTATGTGATTGTAAACCCCTGTGAACTACGTAGTACCAATGTCCTTTCAAGTGTTGGAGTGCCGATGACAAAATAATTTGTTGTCGCATGCCAAGAATCCACTTAAGCTCTATCGAGTACTGCGACGAATAGGACGCATACGTGCATCGATGATGACGCTCGATGCGGTATTTTAAACGAGAAGAGCGCCGTGTCATCGATGGCCGCTGTGAGACCGCCGAGCACGGTAGCTGCTGGCAACGACACCTCCATTGCCGCGACCAAGCCTCGTGTTACCAGCAACAAAATGCAGTGCGTCCGTCACCACCGTACCTCTCGACGTTCGAGACGGGCACCATGGCAGAAACTCGACACGGTCGACTGGCCTCACGCACCTCGTGGTCGACGACGCCGGGTCTGCGACTGCGCATCATCTCCATGGCTCGCAACGCGCTTGGCTCGCCTCCTCAAGAGCTACTCTCGGTGCCCATAGGCGGCGCCATGACATGAGCATCCTGGACGATCGCCATCCCGATCTCCAAGATCTGAGCGGTCGTCTATTTTTACTCATCTGACACTGATGCTTCTCATTGGTCCAATTTTTAAACATTTATGGCCTATGACAAGACGGCGTTCACGACCCATAATCGGCGGCGTGCACCCTCGCATCACGAAATGACCATCTGGAATGAAATCGCTCATACGTTGCAGGTGTACAGAGACAAGTCTGGCGAGTCCAAAACAACAAGTCGCGTCGTCGTTCGATGTCAACATAAAGAAAAATTACCCGGCAACGATCCCATCCTATCACGTCGCGACTGAGAAAGATCGATTCCATGACAGATCACGACTGTTTGTCCTCCTCCAACTCGACACAGTGATGCGCATCCAGTATTGCTTTCTCCGCGTCTCCATCACATCATGGTCAAGTTTGTCGTCACCGCGCTCGCGCTCGTCGCTAGCACTTTTGCGGCCGCTGCTGCTGTCGACACGCCAGCGATCGCCAAACTGAGCGCCGAAGCAGGCCAGACAACCCAAAACCTCCGCGAGGGTGGCCAGAAGGAGTGCTTTGGGTCGATCTGCGGTGGCGGTGGCATTGGTTGGGGTCTTGGTGGCTTTGGTTGGGGACTTGGTGGCGGCTGCGGTCTCTTTTCGCCGTTCGGTTGCGGCGGCTGGTTCTAGACGCCACGTTTTGTGCCGAGCAATGAACGATATACTACTAACCGTTTATCAAATCAATGATTTTTCCGAGCTCAACCCTTTCACCGAGGTAGAATTCACACATTCATATCGAAATATCGAGATGCATACAGAAAGATGCATCGACGGTTCGGTGAGCGGTTTCATCAAGTACGGAAGCGCGTTTGGCGAGCGCGAGTGTGCGAAGAAGCGCCCGTCATCACCAAATGTATGGCACGCTTTTTCATATTTGTTACATTTTCTCTCGGCCCAGGACACACAATGCATCATCACCAATTCATTATTTAAAACTGAAATCACCGAGATGAGGCTTATTGGTAGAGGACGCATTGGAGAGCACAGGATGCGAGGTCGCGTTGATGTGCGAGGCGTACAGTGGCAGCGAGACACGATCGGAGATGCACTTTCAACTAAGATCGTAGTGCCATCTTAGAGGCACCACTCAAAGACGTCGACGCCACTTGTCGACAGCATCAGGTTTGAAACGAAATCGCTCAAAGTTGGCACCGTGAAACTTTGGGGAGCCGAGCAGCCCACGAGACGGTGCCGCTGCCGTCCTACAAGGCACGCAATGCATAAAAAGATAACGAGCGCCACTTTGTGTCGAGCAATGAACAATAGACTACTAGTTGTCTATCAAATCAATGGTTTCTCCGATACCCGAGTTCCCAGCGCTCTATTCTGGCGCCAAACTCTTGAGGTCGCAAAAGCGAGAGAGCCACATGGTGTCGCTGGAAGACCAGCTTCTACAACCGTGACAGCCCTTGCCAAGGTGAGTTACTTGAATGACTCGAATGGGTAAGTTCAAACCAAATGCCAAGCCATTCTGAATGATCGTTGTCATCTCAAGCTTTACAGTAATTTGTCGGCAACGATACCAAGTGGCGATGTGATCTCGAGGCAGAGCGTCACACGACCGCCATGTAGTTTCGATGAAAGGCCAGCTCTATCGCAAATGGACGTCATCGACCTGGTATTCAATGTATTGTGTCGATGGACGTCTCCGGATACGCAGCTGCACTTTCTGGCTACAGAGGCGACGTGTGGTGGTGCCACGTCATGCGTTTGGTTTTGAGTCAAGTATGCCGATGTTCTCACAATAGCAGAGTTCAAGAAACATGATACAATATATCGCCCCATGCGAAGAAGGGAAAAAGGGCAGTTGGTGGTGCATGTAGATCATGTGGGGCCAGAGT
The DNA here is from genome assembly GCF_000151545.1 of Saprolegnia parasitica CBS 223.65. Lineage (NCBI taxonomy): Eukaryota > Oomycota > Saprolegniomycetes > Saprolegniales > Saprolegniaceae > Saprolegnia > Saprolegnia parasitica. The sequence goes on from NW_012156436.1 coordinate 283,541, forward strand.
GTGGTGGCATCTGTCCCTTTATCCGGATTCGGCGATCCTAGTCGCCTGCGCGATTAGCCCATCGAACAAACATATCCGGATAGAAGATAAAAGATAGAACTATACCAATGGTTGTCTATATAGAACAGTAGTTGGATGTTAAATACACTCATAGAATCACAATCCAAATACCGTTGCGGTAGCAAGTCGGCAAAATACCGTTGCGGCTGCAAGTTGGCCATCTCCCTTGTGTTCGGCGCCAGAGACAACAGACATGACCAAGAAGCCGACCAAAATGAGCCCAGTCGCACCGTTTACTACACCAGAAGAACTCGCATCGCGCTCGATGCCGCGCGGCTACGCCTTCCTCCGCATCTTTGTGCGCCTCATCGACGTCAGCGTCAACATCTACTCGCTCGTGTCGTTCGCCGCCACGTCCTCGCTTATCGACGTAGTTCTCATGCGCGAGGCTGTCTTCCTCGACGACGTCGCCAACGGCCTCTTCGACTTCACCCCTGCGACGTCACGCGACCAAATCATTCTCGACGCGCTGCACGCGGCAAAGCCGGGCCAGTGCCGAAGCATCGGGTTCATGGAAGGCAAAGAAGCCATGCCCACGGGCGGAAAAACAGCGAGCTATTGCCACCGCATCAACGTGGACCTGGGTTACGAAGCCCACGTCATGTACTATGGCGACGGCATCTCTCGGCGCTACTTGCGGAAGATCCAGACCCAGCTCCCGCCGACGTGCGTAGGCTGGACGGTCGCGGCGGGGGCCCCTTATACCGCCACTCCGATCCGCGCAGTCCAGGAGGCCCGCCAAGCCTACGGCGACTCATACCTGCGGTGCACAGACCCGCGCATCTTCACCTCCAACTCGTACGCGGATGCCACCAACGTCACGACAGTGAGGTTCCGAGCCGGGGCTATCGTTGCCCAGAAGCACTTTGCTGGCGCGCAGTTTGGCCTCGAGACCCACCAGTCCTACTGCAAGGCAGAGAAGTTGGGTGACTCGGACGTCTACAAGGTTTCTCCCTTCACGGACGGAGACACGCGCATGTACGTGACGGTCCTCTTTTCGGACAAGGGCTGGCTCAACTACGTGCTCGACTACGGCGGCCAAGCCATCGTTCTCATCGTCTTGATTCAAGAGGTCGTGCGGGCGGTGACAATGAGTCTAGTGTCGATTCCCACCGCGCCCTTCTCTTTCTACACATATGGCGTCCGGACGCTGCTGGGTCAAGACCTCGGGATGGCCCCGCTTGCGAACGGCGGCGCGGCCACGATGCAGCTTTCCCAGATCTGGCTCGCAAACCCGTGGTACCTCATTGGGAACTCCATGTACGCGCTCGGGTCGAGCATTGAGACCCAGATGATCGTGGAAATCCTCTTCTGGCAGTACCAGAAGTCCTGGGGCATGGACAAACTGCTGCTTTCGGGCGTCTACGCGATGCGCCATGCTTGGATCAGCGTCATGGTTTGGACCGCGATTCGGCTTCTCGTCAAGTTTCTGCCGGTCAAGGTCCGCCAGTACATGGCGCCTATCCGAGCTCTGGAATGCTACTGCTCGAGTCGTGCCGCTGTCTTGGCCTTCATCCTCGCCTCCATCTTCACCGTCTTCACGCGGAACGTGCTATACCTCACGCAGTTCCAGGAATATCCGGACGTGCTCCTAGGCATTCCCATGACGTCGATGTGGCAGTCGGAGGTCTTCCAGAGTCTGGCGGTGAACCACGGGTGGGCATCTTCCTTGGCTCAGCTTTCGCTCTTGTCACGTGGGTCGTGCTGGCAAAGACCTACCCAGGCCACCGAGACAATTCCCTTGTGCGGATCATCGACGAAAACCGGCTTTGCGCCGGCTTTGACCTCGCTCAACTCTTCTCCACCGGCTGTGCATTCACGCACCAAGGCCGCTGCGTCCTGCTCTTGCCGCTCGCCGACATCTACCTCATCTACTCGTCCGTGAATCTGCTCTCGAGCACAGCTCTGGCCGGCATCGAGAACATCAAGCCCGGCCACGCCATCACAATGGCAACGACCAAAAACGGGGCCTTGTGCACACTCAGTGACTCGGGCATGTACATTCCCCAATTCGTGGCACTACAGGCTAATAGCCCCCGCGACGTGATCTACTGCGCGATTGTCTAAAATGGCCGCGAGTTGGGCGTTCTTTTGCATTCCTTTCCTAGCTCAGAGAAATACATGTGCACATTCAGAACTCAACGTATATGTGTGAAGCCGCATTTGCTCCACGAATCCGGTTTCGCCTGCACTGCACATGCATGTGCAGTGTACTAACATGTAACGTTAGTACTGCAATTGTATGATAAGAATCCAAACTGTCCAATTTGACGTGCATTATACAGAGGCGCGCCGCCTAGCGCGATGCCTTTGTCTGGGTACGTCGTAATGCTGGCGAATGGCGGCGGCGTGGTCTCATCGGGCGCGAAGAGGTCGATGGCCGGCAGCGTCGGCTTGGTCTTCTTGAGCGCCTTGACGCGGCCGTCGAGGTTCCGCTTACGCTTCTCGCGGAAGCTAGCGCGCTCTGCCTCCTCGTGCAGCCGCTCGTCCCGCCGGACCTTCTCGATGTTCGCGCGTGTCCACACCACTTCTTGTGCTTGTGGATCGCGCGTTTGGAGCACGATCTGGAATGGGTGTTTTAATTG
>NW_012156436.1:286285-293104 GCF_000151545.1 Saprolegnia parasitica CBS 223.65
CGACATGTAATTTCGGTTGAAAATGCATCGAGGTCGCGGAAACAGAGGACGCCATCTCTTTTTGTTCATGATACAGAACGTGCTGCATGTGGCCGAGGGAGGCAAAGTGCGCGTGATACCGCTGCGAGATGAGGCCTTGTATCGCGATATCGAAATGAGCGCGTCGAGCCTCTAGGTACCAACTTCGTAAATCCAAACTATCCTACCAAGTCAACGCTACAGACACCAGTCTTTTCGAGGCGCACACACGTTGAAAGAGCACAAGCTACTGCACCAGAAGTCCTCCACAGCGTTACCGACATGACACAGCGCGTTCCCGATGTTATTGGATACGGTACCGATATCTCACCGAGTCGCTCCCGATGTGTCCACATGTCGGTACCGACACACTAAATTGTCCTAGAACGCGGTACCTCTACAAAGCTATATCGGTTCAGAGATACATGTACCGAGTTCGCGAGCTACCAATATGTCGGTAACGGCGCTTCTTAATTCTAGGTGGCGAGTTAACGTTTAAAAGTAGAGAGTGACCGACTGTGAGTAAGGAGTGAGCGACTAGAAGTCAAGAGCGAGCGACCTTGTGTCATGAGCGGGCTACTTCAGTAAGAAATTTTTCGCCGGGTAGCTTGTGACGCCGTCAACATGACGTATTATCAAGTATACATCATGTTACCAGGATTTGATTAGTTAATGTAATGCGCTAACCAAGGGTCAAGAACTTTAGGACCCTATTAGCCACCGATCGATTGAGTCGCTTGATGACTCCCGCGTCTTGCTCGTCGTCCTGCTCGTCGTCTTGCTCGTCATCTTGCTCGTCATCTTGCTCGTCGTCTGCTGGCTCGTCGTCTTCTGGCTCGTCGTCTTCTGGCTCGTCGTCTTCTGGCTCGTCGTCTTCTGGCTCATCGTCTTGATCGTCGTCTTCTGGCTCGTCGTCTTCTGGCTCGTCGTCTTCTGGCTCGTCGTCTTGATCGTCGTCTTGATCGTTGTCTTGATCGTCGTCTGGATCGTTGTCTTGATCGTCGTCTTGATCGTCGTCTTGATCGTCGTCGTCTTGCACGTCGTCAGCGTCTGCCTTGTCGTCTTCTTGTTGGTCGATCTCCTGTGGTTGCTGAGGTTGTCGCATAGTCATGTTCCTGAGGCGGCGGCGTTTGGCTGGTTGGGGCCCATCGGGATGTTCTCGAGCTGTGACCTGTCGTCTTTGCCATTCTTTTCCCTCGGGTGTGAGGAGGTAAGCTTGCTCGATGGTAGCGACGTTGTGTTTGAAGTCCCACCTCTTGTACGCCGCAAGCATGCCATGGACGAGCGTCTCACTTGCGGGTGGCAGCATCTTGAGCTTCTTGATGTTTCCCGACGCACGACCCCGCAGCGCCTGGTACCACATTTCGGCCTTCGTGGCTCGAGACGCAGCGACAAAGACGATAATGGCCATGTGGTTGCATCGGGCAAAGTTGCTGCGCACTTCGCTCTCCTTCTTGGTGATCTCAGCGGCGAGAGATCTATCGAACGGGTGGTTTGGCGACGCTCGGTAAGTGAAGTTCCAGGAGACGGATTCGATGACGTCACCGGCCTTGATGTTGGCACAGTGCGCGGCGGACCCCTCGACGACTTTCGTGACTGCGAGACCTTCTGTCGCGTCCTTCATGACGTCGTCAAAGTCATCGTGATCGAAATGCAGGCCAAATGAAACCGGCGAAGCCGTGGATCCGAGTTCTCGATAGAGGAATCGCCACGACGTGTGCACCATGCGCTAGCTCTGCGATTCTGTGTCGCTAAAATGCAAACACTCACACAAGAGCCAAATGTTTTTGCCTCCATAAATGGGTACCTCCGATAACAAATACGTATATAATACGGACTCAGGAAACTCTACCAATGCATACATTGAATGGTGGGCAGCGCTTTCGAAATACGTGGATACACAACGCGCTCACCATTTTGCATTTGCGCACGCGCTCGACAAGACCAGAGACGTAGTCCTTACTTATGCAGTGGTGACGCCGCGCTCAGCCATGCGCGTACCGGTATTGATGTGAGCCCGATCCGCCCGGCACTGCTTACCTATCTAGAGCGCGTTGAACCACGCCATCGAGTGCCGGCGAACTAGCTAGACTAATTATTGCATCTTCCCGATGTCATGAGTACAACTTGTTAACAGCAGCAACATTCAAAACAAGGTGGCACGTGGAGGAGTACAACGTGAGAGAAGCAACGCTCAAAATGAGGAACATGAGGCCGCCTGGACTAGTATCCCTGCTCTCTGTTCGCATCCCTAAAAGAGGGACCGAGGCCTGAAAGTGATACGAGTCACTGCTTTTTGGCGCACTAGACCCAAACCCACACAAACTCGAAGGTTAGTCCGCAAACGCATGTTGTAAGCTGGTTGTAAGCCGCGGTTGTATTGATTCGGTATGCCGCTGAAATCTCTGCCGTACAGCCATTTCACATTCACTCACATTCACTCACGCTGTCGGGCTCGTTGTACGCCGCGCCGCGGCGGGCGCGGTATTGTTTCCAGCAAGTGCCCAGCGATGCAGCAACGCATTAACTAAAATGCATGAGGTACACGTAATGCGCGTACCGCAGTGTGCCGTACATGTAGCCCCAGACATAATATTTATGAAGGTGCTTCTCGTTATCTTCGTTGCTACAAAGAGGTCGTAGAGACTAGCAATCTTCTTCATCGTCGTTCGCTCTCTGCCCGTGACTGCGCAGGTGGCGGCGCGGAGGCTCGTCTTGCTGGTCTGTGGTCGTCCGGGGGCGCTTGTGGTCGCGGGTGAGGCCCATGACTACTCGCTGTGTAAAGGCCTTCCAGGCTGTGCCGACGGCGGCAGAGCTACTCAGTGTTTGAGGTCCTCGAGAGAAGCCGGCGACTGAGGCGGCGTCAACGACTGGAGGTCGCGGTGCGGAGCCCCAGACATAATAATATCCAAATACCTCAACCGCCTAGCCCACCACGGCTTTGGACTCGGCGCGATTGTTGCATGTCGGTCGCTGCGTAGTCTTGTCGATGAGTATTCGAGAAGGGTTTCCACATTGCTGGCACACCTCGTCACCTGTGTCAATGTCAAAACCATACAAGGTGCGATGCATGCCCGCTTATGCGCTTTGCCTTCGTGTACATTCAAGCCCACTCGCCCTAATGCGTATTTCTTCTCTCCACGCGCTACGTCTCAACGCTTGACTGAGATTCCCCCTCAAGAACTAAATCTACAACGACTCCACATGCAAACGCCGTTAGATACTACTAGTACATTGTAGTAGAGTTGTCTTACCAGCGGCACATGTCGCCTCGATTCGTACACGTAGAGTTTCCGTGCTCTCTCAAGTTCGCCCGGCATCGCACTTCTTTGGCTCACCCGCGTGGTCTTCGCGCATTGGTGCAACGCCATCGATGGCTGACATTCGTCGGGGCCCCTTTTGCGCTGCGCTCTGGAAGCTCAGGCCCTCAACGGCATGGTTTGCCGGTTCATGCCCTGTCTAAATGTCACACCTGTCAGCCAATCAGAAGCCGAGATTCGCTCAAGTTCCACTTCAAGCTGATGATCCTGGATCAATACAAACAGCGTTTTCAAATAAATAGCTTGCGCTTTGTATACCTGTATAATATACAAGACCTAGCCGTATTCTCCTCTCATACAATTATACACATTTATATACGCAGATGCAAAATATTAGGGGAAGGTACATTATACAGTATATCGGTATAGCGAAAATGCACACTATATCAAAATATTGGTTGCCGCTGTCATTTGCTCTCGCTACAGAGCTCGCACGGCGACGTCACATATCATTTTGGACTTCCCAAAGTGTGGTCTATCACTCTGGCAAGTATGGGCGATTTCATTTTGAAACTTTATTTTCGTCGATCCGCCGGCGAGCGTCCTGTGGACGTTGAAACTCGTTTGGCCGAGGTCCTTCTTCTGTCACCTATCTCTGTAGCGGTAATGCAGGACATTGACTCACCAGGGATACGCTTCTCAATGATGAGGACCGCTGCGGTCTTATGCAGCATGTGAGTTCTACGTCATCGAGGCCCAATGCCACGCCAAGCATGCCCGGTGGTACCAGCAACGTTATGAGCAGCGTTGTAGCTATAGAGCGCCGGCGCGATTGCCTTGGCGTAGTTGTACAGAAGGTGTCCAGAAGAAGCTCGCGAAGCCTACTTGTATTGTGCACGTTCAGCTAGCTGCTCGTAGCCATCTGCACCGTAGCAGTAGCAAAGACAATTGCTTTGACGTTGGGTATCGTGGCGCTGTGCGTTGTGTAGTCGAGACAAACGCCGACAGCGACAACCTCGAGCACCTCGAGTTGTGCGAGGAAGTGCGAGCCTTGTCCCGCTGAGGCGTATCCGGACACGTTCCGGATACCAAAACAAAGAGCGATTCCAAAATGGTCGACACGGCGACCAGCCACGACAACGTCGGCGCCAGCACTAGAAGGAGCTGCGCGAGCGCCGCGTCGTGTTCGGAGAGCGCGCGCCATCTCGCGGCATCAAGCCCGATGCTTCCGACCTCAAGCACTTCACACACGACGTTCTGCTGCTGGCATACGGCAGCCAGCACCGAGACCGGTGGCGGTGCAGCGACAACATTCCGCCCGCCACGAGCCTTTCGCCCGCTGCGGATATTTTGCCCAACGTTGCATACGATCCGCTCTCTGCTGTAGGTGGCTACAAGCGAAGCTCCCAGTACAAGACGCTCGCGTAGGCTGCGTCACGGTCAATTGTCAAATGGCTTCTTGGCCAACAGTGCTTGCGCTGCTCAAGGGCTTCGAACCGCTCGTCCGAGCGTATACTATATGTCAACGCCTTGTGATCGACTCGTTGGTCAAGCTTTCGTCGCGCCCCGCGTGGCTCGGTATCCCCGATCTCTACACTTACTTCTTTCTACTGTCTCTCGATTGCATGTTGTGTGGATTATATATCTAGACGTAATACTCCATCCTTTTCGTCTATTATAGTAGCTGCACTTGTTATGCAACATCTGCGTGGACATACCCGGTCGCAGTTTCTCGGGTGCACATCGAAACATTGGTAGTTGGTAAAGGGCGCTTTGGAGAGTACGGAATGCGAGGTCGCGTCGACGAGCGAGGCGCACAGTGGCAGCGAGACACGATCGGAGATGCACTTTCAACTAAGATCGTAGTGCCATCTGAGAAGCACAACGTGCACCAACCAAGATCCTAGTGCCATCTTAGAGGCACCACTGCAGGACGCCGGCGCCGCTTGTCGACAACGTCATGTTTAAAATGGAATCGCCCATAATTTGCACAGTGATAGAAGCCACTTTGAGGAGCAGACCAAGTAGCGCTGCGTTGCCGCTGCCGTCCTACAACGCGCGCAGTGCTTGACTTAAGATACCAAGCGCCCTTAAAACGTTAAGAAGCAAATGACCACGTTGGCAGGTCGTAGTTTTCGTCTCCTACACTTGTAGTAGCGACGATCTCCCCTTCCACGCGATCCGAAATGCGATTCATAGCAACATTCGTGGAGTTACTACGTCCAAAGCAAATGCTTCCAAAGCCATCATATCCTGTGGAGGGATTGGGACGAGATGCTTGGAGCACACAATGGTCAGACGTGAGCTCCTTTTCCACAATGACGACGATTTGATGTCGTCTATTGTCACTTGTGTAAAACATGTACCATGCTTTAATGCGTCCTCGTATGCCAGAGATGTGATATTCACAATATGTGGAAACTCTCGATTTCCATGATGTGGCACTCGGAGAAGGTCCCATTTTCGAGCAAACGTTCAGTCGTGTAAAAACAAGTGTAAAAACAAGTTCGACAATGGCGAAACGCAGTGCTTTTACGCGACAATTGGAAAACCCTTGAGGGGTGCTCAATCTGCAATTACCTCGGTCGCACGGCAGGGCGGTCGCCAGCGGGCGTCCCGTCGACTGTGGACGGTGAAACTCCTGTGGCCGAGGACCTTCTTTCGTCACGCATTTCTTCAATGCAGGACATTGGCTCACCAGCCAAGCGCTTGCAAAGATCGCTGCGTCTTCATGCAGCGTGCGAATGCTTCTCGTCGAGGACCGATGCCTCACCAAGCACGATTAGTGGTACGAGCACCATTTTGAGCAGCGTCGCAGCCATTGAGCGTCAGTGCTTGTACCTTGATGCAGGTCGCTTGACGCAGGTGTACAGCGTACACAGACGCGAAAGAGGCTCGCGTGTCAATCCAGTGTTGGGTCGTAGCTGCTGGCGTCGATGCAGCGCTGGTCGCAGCCATCGGCGTCGTAGCGGTAGAAAGGCCATGGCTTCCACGTTAGCGCACTGTGAGGTATGAGGTCGATGTGCCGAGACAAACGCCGACAGCGACAACTTCGAGCCTGTGCGAAGCGTGCGGACGATGGGATCGAACTCGTTGCGTCGTTTCAAGGTATCCGGAACATTTCCGGATACCAAACCCAGTGCAAATTCCAAATGGTCAGCACGACGACAAGCCACGCCGCAGTAGGCGGTGCGCGCGCGCCGCGTTGCGTTCGGAGAGCGCGCGTCATCTTGCGGCATCGAGCGTGATGGATACAACCTCGAGCACCTCACGCATGACGTTCTGCTGCCTGCTCACGATAGCCAGCACCGAGTCCACGAGCGCGGCCGTGCGCGAGGCCGCCAGCGGCACGTCCAAGGACCTCTATCCTCTCGGCGCACGGTGACAAGTTCATTTTCACCTTGGTCTTGCGCGCAGTCGACGATCCGGCGTGGCGTACCAAGCAGACTGCCATTTGGCGCCATCGGGTCGTCTGCGTCGAAACGGCTAGGTTCGTGCTGGCCGCAGATCATTTCGAAGCTCACGGCGTTGCTCTCGGATT
>NW_012156437.1:0-688 GCF_000151545.1 Saprolegnia parasitica CBS 223.65
GCCGTCTTGGCCAACCGGCTGCAGCCGTGCGCTGACCTCTTGGTACACACGGATCAGAACGGCTTCATCAGAGGACGCTCGATCATGCACAACATTGAGCGGCTAGAAGGTCTGCTTGAGTACGCCCGCCGCCACAAGCCAGAGGCAGCCATCGCGCTCCTCGACTTTGAAAAAGCTTTTGACCGCGTCGACCACGGCTACTTGCTCGCGGTGCTCCGCAAGTGGGGTCTCCCGCAGCGCTTCTGCACCATGGTGCAATGCTTGTACTCAGGACGCCGCTCCAAGATTCTCGTCAACGGCGACCTCTCGTCGCCCTTCTGCATCAAACGGGGTGTACTCCAAGGGGACCCGCTCTCGCCTCTGCTCTTCGTGATGGCGCTCGAACCGATGTGCCTCCAGCTCCGCAACCACGCCCAGGAAGGCCTCCAGATCGACTCGACGACGCACGTCGTCAGCTGTTTTGCCGACGACTCTCAACTTTTTGCGACTAACGAAGCCGCTCTCCAGCGCCAGCTTGCGCTCGTAGACCACTTTTGCAGCCTCTCGGGATTCAAGCTGAACCGAGACAAGACGCAAGTCCTCACGCACTCGCCTCTGCCCAACCTGCCGACGCTGCAGCTCGTTCAGCAGTCGACGCCGACCAAGGCGCTTCGGCATTCTCGTAGCTCCGAACCTGCCGCGCAACGCT
>NW_012156437.1:961-1471 GCF_000151545.1 Saprolegnia parasitica CBS 223.65
GCTGGCCTCGGCCTCAAGCCGGCGCTTGTTACGTGGTCAGCGCGTCACCGTGGCCACTCGCTACGCTACATGCAGGCCGCGCTCACGACGTCCCCGGTTCCGGCCTGGTCGTCGCCAAGCATGGCTGTCGTTGCCAACGCATACGCGCCGTGGGGCAACTTTGCCGACCTCGCCTTCGCCGACCCGTCGCTCCCCCGGATCCGGCGCCTGCTTAAGTCAAAGGCAGTGCCCGACCGGTTCAAGTTCATGCTCAAGTACTGGTTCGACATTCGCGTGGGGCCGAGCACGCTTCCGGCGCCGTCGCCGCTGGTCCACGAACAACCGCTTTGGTCCAACCAGTTTCTCCCGGTAGATAGCTGTAGTTACATAGAAAAGACCACAAGATGGCACACTCGATACGCCCGGACGATGGCCAAGATCGGGATCACTCAAGCCCAGCACGTCCACGCCTTGATGCTCGCCGCCGCCCCGACGGAGACGCTCGCGACACGAACTCAACGCCTCATCCAC
>NW_012156437.1:1856-27669 GCF_000151545.1 Saprolegnia parasitica CBS 223.65
ATTTGCACTGGCTCGACAGGGCCGACCAAGCGTGCCTCTTCTGCCCCGCGCACGAAACGTACCGACACTTCCTCGTAGACTGCGACTTCATCAAGGACGTGTGGAGCACGCTTCACGCCGTCACGGTCCCTTTGGGTGTGACCTTGCCGACTACGCTCTCCGGCTACCTCTACTCGACGCCCACGACGGCGTCCAGCATGCACCAAGCCGCGTTCCGCTACCTCTGGCCCGTGCTCCGCGCCTGCGTCTGGTTCAACGTCTGGCGAGTCCGGAACGACCGCGTCTTCCGCGCCGACCTACCGCTGCCAAGTCCATGGACGATTGCCGTCAAGGCGGCACGTGTCGCTCAACTGCACTTGCACCACAGCCTCGTCCAAGAGCCCGAGCAGCCTGCTCTTCGTCGGCTTCTCCGGCTCCTGGCCCAACACGAGTGGCCGCGACGTCACCTCGTCCCGCGGATCGCGCTCCTGCCTCCGCCTGCCTAAATCAAGTCCCTCAACCGAGTACACACAACGAAGAAAGTCCGACAATTTTATTTAGCATAGTTTTATCTATTGTAATAGACGACCCACTTCAACAACAACTGATTCTGGCAGGGTTGATGCTCACCCCGAGAATGAGAAAATGTCAAAACCGGGTCAACGTGGGCCCCAATCAGCCCAAAATTGGGTAAAATTTGCATAAAAATACATAGACTTGGTTTTACTATGCTGTGGCCAAGGGAATAATTTTTTATTCCCTTGGCTGTGGCACTCTATGGCACATGGTGGCACGCCTCGGCGTCATCACATGCCCTCTCCTCCTACGCCTCCTTACCCGCAAACAGTGCAGCAATCCTTTCACCTTTCTCAACACCTCACATCACTCCCACCTACCCTTCCTCGCGACGACCTTGCCCCAATACCCTGCCGGGAACTTTAATGAATGGTTATTTTCTCCAAAATTCCTGTTTTGACGCAGCTTTTGCCAGACACACCCCGTTCTGTCATTTTCCTTTACCAAACACACCCCTTTTTGTTATTTTAGAGAATGGGGCCAGACAGCGTCAGCCAATAGCGGTCGAGTATTCGGGGCCAATGCCCGATCCTCCTCTGGGTAGCCCACAACCTTGTGCAATAATTCGCCTTCGTCAATACAGTGTATTCTGCAATTGGACCCATGCGCGCCTGGACAGTGCTGCGCGGGCTCGTCGCATCCGCCCAATCGTGCACGTATTACCGCTACTACAGCAGCTACGTGGTGGCGGACGGCCGGAGCTGCAGGTCCGCAGCGACAGCGTGCGCCGTCAACTCGTCGTGCCTCGAGGTATCTTACCGCGTGGACACGGAATGGCCGAATGCACGTGCCGTGGGTGACATGACCTACTACAAGCCGTCCCACCTGTACGCGATTCCGCTGCGCAAGGATTGACCACGGTCTTAGGGGCTTCGTCAACTCGTCCAGCTTGGACCTGCGCGTGATGACGCTGCCCAGCACCTTGACGACAATGCAAGCGCGACAACCACATTTTCCCAGCGGTCATGCTGCATTCATAGGTCGGTCACAAACGTCGAGACGCTCGACATTAGTGTCGGGTCCTTGCTCACTCCGCGCACGTGGTACGCGAAGGCTCTCGGTGGCGAAAGTAGCACGACGGGGGTTGTAGGTGGATCACGAACGTGTCTACGATCATGATGCCATCCGCGTGGCCGTCGAGCCTGGAAAACTTGTACTCGATCATCGAGAAACCTGGCATTAAGAGCTCACCTCTTGCACAGGTACCTCCAAAACACCAGCCTCACGCGGATCCCTGCCGGGTTGCCGTCGACCGTCCAAAATTTGTACGACCCACCCTCGTGCCGTGTGGCTCGACTGCATGCGTCCTAGGGGACTCTACATCAACAGCATTTCCGACGTGACAAGTCTGCCAAGTCAGCTTGGCACGGTGTACGTCGACCAACTCGTGCTTCAATTCAACGACAGTCTGGCTGAACTAGGGACCTGCGCTTCAACCCAATCGAAAAGCTCGTCAACCTCGACATGACGGCCAACCTGAGTACCTTGTACGACCAAGGTCCTTGGCGGTGGGCATATCTCAAACGCATACTAGGGACATTAGCAACACGCCGATTACGACGCTCTCCCGCGTCTATTTGAGCGACAAGATGAAATACTTGTACGCCGTACGTCGGCAAGCGCAGCGAACTCATCGGCTCCTGCGTAGTGCTTGCTACAATTGCACGCAGCTCGCCAACGTCACCATCACGCAATCAACCTTCAACGCGCTTGATCGTCTCGGCCTCTTCGCATACGTCACCGCTACCATCGTCCGCAACGGCATTGAAAGCACTCAGAAAGTTCCCACCGGCTTTACATCGACCAAGCGTTCAGCATGGATGTCGCTCCGTGCGCTGCGATCGGTGGGGCCACCAAGGAGCTGTGGAAAGCCAAATCTTCCACATACACCTGGACCGTCTGTGTGCTCCCTGGTACTGCGTCGGTCGCACTAATCTGCGCTTGCTGCTGACCCTTTGATTGTAGACGAGCCTGGCGCTTCGTCCACCCCGACCACAGCCACCAGTGCATCGAGCAGCAGTAGCGTACGGTCGCCCCATGCTCGTACTCATGCACACGTAGACACGGCGTTGATTGCGGGCGTGGCTGCGGGCGTCGTCGTCGTTCTTCTCGGAATCATCGGCTTTTGCATCTATCGTCGTCGCCAGCGCACCTTGAAGAACGAGAGGGCGCAGCCCGAGGATGCCGCCACTTGCTACTTTCCAGTGCTGCCAACGCCGGTCGTCTCGATCGGCACGGGCACCGGCCCCTCGACCGCGCAGGACCAGGGCTCGCAGCGCGGCGGCCGCATCGTTGAGACCGGCGACGATGTCCTCAACATGGCCCCGCTACGCAAGTTCAAGCTCGAGATCGACGACTTGGTCACGGTCGGCTCCAAGCCGATTGCGTCCGGTGCCTACGGTGACGTGTGGCGTGGCCGCTACTTGAAGGAAGACGTCGCGATCAAGCGCATCAAGCACGACTCGACGCGCCACATTCAAAAGTTTATGGACGAAATCCTCCTCCTTTCCAAGTACGTCCTGCACTCGGCTATCGCCACTCGACGGGGTGTCGTAGGATGCAGTGCAGCTACATCGTCGAGTTTGTCGGCGCGTCGTGGCGCCGGCCGATGGACCTCGCGTGTGTCGTCGAGTACATGGACCTCGGCGACCTCCGGTCGTTCTTGTCCAAAACGACGCCCGACCAGTTTACGTGGCCGCAAAAGCACATGAGCATTTCAAGCGTCGTGCTCGGCCTTTTGTACCTCCACACGTTCGAGACGCCGATCATCCATCGCGACCTCAAGTCCCGCAATGTGCTTCTCGACTCGAAAAAGGTATGTTGTTCTTTGCATTTATGGGATTTGAAGCCTCGACGACATATCCTAGGGCACCAAGCTGACGGACTTTGGCGAGTCGCGCGAGGTGGACGAGAACACGCTCACGTGTGGCATTGGCACGTACCAGTGGATGGCGCCCGAGGTCATTGGTGGTAGCGAGTACACGGTGGCCGCCGACGTCTACTCCCTCGGTACCTCTTCTTAATGAGGCTAGGGTTGGGTAGTCACCATTACGTGTCTAGGGGTGCTGCTCACCGAATTTTCGACGCACTTGACGCCGTACTCGGACATGATCAACCCGCACACGCAAAAGCAGTACAACCAGCAGTACCTCCTCACGCAAGTAGCGTCCGGGAAGATCCGACCCACGATGGACCTCTCGACGACGCCGACGTGGGTCACCGACTTGGCGCTGCAGTGCATGGCGACCAACCCCGATGATCGGCCAAGCATCATGGTCGTTGCGGCCATGGTCCCTCGCGTTGTCTAAGACGACTGGAAACTTTCTACGAATAAGAACGCTACGAATACATATACACTCTGTCCGCAGAATAAAGAAAACGACCAATGGATATAGCGGAGAGAACGCAGGTCCGAGGTTGCTCCGCACCGCGGCACGGGCAACGGCGCGCTGCGGCCCTTGTCGCTTGCCACCTCGTGTTGCAGTGTCGCAAAGGAGGAACACGAGTGAACGCGACAACACCAATGTGACGAGATCGGATTCCAGGTCACTCCTCTCTCGGACCTTGTCGTGATGTGTTGTTTGTTTTTTCGGGAGGAAATCAAATTCGACGGAAAACGCGGTGCATCTCGCCAAAAATATATTCACTAGTGCATTGATGTACTCTTGGTCACGCGCACGAGATTGGTCTTTTGGTGCTCGAGGACGTGGATCTGGCTGACGGTGATCGCCGTTGCTTCGAAGCTCCAGACGATGCCACCTAGTATCGACCTCCGTACCAACAGCATAATTGCTTGGATATCTCGTCAAGTCATCGTCGGGACGATGCTTGCAGGTAGTGGACGGCGACGAGGCACATGGCGCCGGCAAAGCAAGCCGCGCGTGGTTCAAAAGATTGATTTGAGAGTATTTGATTGGCTATTTTTATTCCCATTTTGGGCCAATCATACACGATTGAGTACTGGCAACCTCGGTGCCAAGTTGGCACCGAGGTTGGAGGTTTGGGGTTAGTGCGCCAAATCGCGGTTGAAAACGAAATCGTTTCAACGTGTCCCAATGATAAAGGACACTTTGGGGGACCTGAAATGCGAATTCGTGTTGGCGTGCGAGGCTGCCACGAGAATGATGCAAGATTGATTGCGGCTTATGCCACGAATAACAAGAATGAACTTGTCTTCTTCGTGGCATATGCCGCAAGCAAGCTTTGGCAACGCATAATTTCCGTTGCACGCCTCGCCTGCCGACGAAAAGTAGCATTTCAAGTCCTCCAAAGTGTCCTCTATCTCTGTGCCAAGTTATTGCGATTTCATTTTCTACCGCGATTTGGAGCATTGATCGGCTCGGGGCCAAGGTGGCCAGTACGGGATCGCGTGTGATTGGTCTACAATACATTTAGAAACAGCCAATAAAATGACTTCAAGACCAATCTTTCGGGCGTTGCCGTCGTAGAGTGCTTCATCGTTGTCGACCAAGATTACCTGGAGCAAGGGTATATAATAAATGATTTATTATATACCCTTGCCCGCAGGCACCTTGCACTGAGAGCGTAACGACGTCGCACATCGATAGACGTTGCCTCTTACTGCGTTGAGAACGTCACGGCAGTTGCATGCCCATTGTCCGTACGTTAAAGTGTCATTGATGAAGCGCTGGGCGATTGGCACTCGAAGAGCGCGCCGTCAACAAGGACGACTCGACAGCTGCAGCGCTAGCACCGGAAGCCTGTGCGCTGGACCAGCGATCCGGATAAAACTATGCGGATGCTCTTCAATTGGTTGAAACAGGGTGCAAAATCACCCAATGGCACGACGAATAAAAACGCCACACGCTGTCGTCGTCGCCACATCCCTAAATTCATAAATCCAGGATGCTGATTCTGCCAACGCTCGAGGCTTTCACCGTGCGGGCCATGGTCCCCGGCGTGCTCGAGACGCCGGTTGCCTTGACGCTGCGCCCGGACTGGACCGTCGCGCTGGCCGTCGAGGCCCTCGAGATGCAGCTGCTGGCGACGCGCGGCCTCGCGATGCGCGTCGTCTTCGTCTTCAACGACACGCGGGCGCCCGAGCACATGATTCCGTTCCACGAGACCGTCGGCGACCTCTTCGGCGCCGATGACGGCTTCTACGCCTTTGGCGAGGTGTACACGCCGTCGACCACGCGCAGCGTTGCGCCGGACGAGACCTCGGCCAAGGCCAAGGTGCCGGTCGTCATCATGACCGGATTCCTTGGCGCGGGCAAGACGTCGCTCCTCAACAACCTCCTCTTCCAGCAGCGCACGCTCAAGATCGCGGTCATCGAGAACGAGTTTGGCGAAGTCGCGATCGACAACGACCTCCTCGCGTCGCACGCGCTCTCGGTCGCCGACCAGCTCATCGTGCTCGAGAACGGCTGCATGTGCTGCACCGTGCGCGGCGACATCCTCGGCGCGTTCGCCTCGATCCGCGACAAAGTCGTCAACGAGAATGCGCACTTGGACATGGTGCTCATCGAGACGACGGGCATGGCCGACCCGCTCCCGATCGTGCGCACGATCACCAACACGCCAGCGATCACCGATGCATTTGGCATGAAGGGCATCGTGACGGTCGTTGATGCGTGCAACATTGGCCAGCTCCTCGAGGAAGAGAACCCGGAAGCGCTCTCGCAGATCCTCCTCGCCGACCTCATTGTCGTCTCGAAAACAGACCTCGTGCACACGCGCGCCGAGCTCCTCTCACTCTTTGAGACGCTGCGCGAGATGAACCCAAGCGCGCGCATCCGGCCGTGCGTCCGCGGCAACATGCCGTTCGATGTGTTTTACCAGCTCACGTCGTTCGACTTGCAGAAAATGGCCATCGACGAAAGCAACGAGATGGACGACGCGCACGACCACGACCACTGCGACCATGATCACTGCGACCACGACCATGACCACGACCATGACCATGACCATGCACCCGCGCCCAAGAAGTCGCGCCACGGTGCCAAGACGTCGTCGTTTGCGATCGTTTTGGACGACCACGCCGTCGACATGTTTCTCTTTGCCCAGTGGATGCGGCGGCTGGTCTTGCCGGCCAAAGACGGAGACGCGGCCAAGCAGCGATTGTACCGTTGCAAGGCCATTTTGTCGGTCGACGGCGTCGAGAAGAAGCTCGTCTTTCACGCAGTCGGCGACGTCGTCGAGCGCGAGTGGCTGCCTGTTCCCAAGGCGCACGGGTGCAAGGTGGTCTTTATTGGCCGGCACCTCATGGAAGAGAGCCTTCGCGCGCAGTTTATGGCGATCGTCTACAAGCCGTCGCGCCGTCGTGGGCCGGTGGCAGTGGCCACTCGAGGCTTGGAAGGTCTCTCGGTGCCGCTGCTTCGCCGACTCGGGCGCTTCTTGACCTCGGACGACGTGCTCCGCGTCGCACAGACAAGCCGCGCGCTGCATGCGGCGTGGTCGCACACGGGCCAGCCGTACGGCGGCGAGAGCTCGCTGACAGCGTTCCAGGACCTCAAGCGCATGTACGTGCATCCATTCGTACCGGTCCCGGCGCTTCCGTCGTTTCTGCGGGCGTGGAAGCAGGCGGCCGTCGACGTTGTGGGCATGTCGACGGTCAAGTACCGGTCGCCGGCGCACGTGGACGCGGCGGCGGTCGCGTACCTCGAGCTCGCGCGCCTCGCGGAAGCGTCGAGCCGCAACTTTCTCATGGACTTTACGTGGCGCGAAGAGACGTTAAACACGTTTTTTGCGACGCCGACCGCGACGACGAGCTCGACGCTGATTAAAACCGAGTACGAGTACGAAGACGAAGACGAGTTTGACCCGATCTGTGACGTGATCCGCTTCCGCCTCTTTCTCGTGCCGGATGCGACCGGCCACCGCCTCGAGATCCAGATCGTGGGTGGGAAGACGTCGTCGCAGATCTACCAAGTGTCGTTCCACTCGATCCACCCGACGTTCCAGGTCCACGTTGCGATTCCCGACCACCGCATGCCCCGGGTCGCGACGAAGGAGGTCTTTTACCCCGGCCACCCGTTCTTGCACGCGCTCAAGACGGAGCGATCGCTGCGCTTCATCGTACGCATCAAGCCCGACGGCAGCGGGCCCCTCGGCGAAATGTGCGGCTGCTGTTAGTTGGCGACGTCGTTGAAATTCATATACCGACTACATACATCACTTGTCCACCCATCAACCCTCCGCGCGGTTGAATGTAGAGACCACCAGTGTGGTCGAAGAGTCATCCATTTAACGTGTTTGCGTTCGGTTCAAATGAGCAAAAAGCAAAACCACACACTTGTTCAAGGCTGGAATGCATGGCTTGGTCGTCGGCGAGGAGCTCACACGACCCACTCTCGGCCGTTGAGTGGTTCGTGAGGCCTGGGCCCAAGTTGATCCTGGAGGTGCATACGCATGCTGCATGTGATGCATGGAGTACATAGGTATTCCATTTCTTCGTATAAGTAGTTCAAGGGCACGCTACATCTACCTCTTGGTGCATGCGTTGTTGATATCTACTTGCAAAAGGGAAGATGGAAACCGTGTCCATGTCCGCAACCGTTACGAAACCGAACGGCTATCTCTAATATCTTCGATTTGTTTTATCTTCGAAGTTCGTGGCAGGTGGGTGCCTCTAAAACGCATTTTTGGGGTACCACCCCTGGCGCTGCGTCGTCGTTGGCGGCCAGTGATAATACTGCCAAGTCGACGACGACGATGAGCGACGTGAGCAACAGCGTGTGCGCGAGCCCTGGCTGCGGCAAGCCGGCCAAGATGGCCTGCCCGACGTGCAAGAAGCTGGGCGTCCCGGCCAACATCTCGAGCTTCTGCTCGCAGGAGTGCTTCAAGAGCTACTGGCCGCAGCACAAGGGCTTCCACAAGATCTTTACGCAGTCGCAGACAACCGACAAGTTCTTTGGGTACCAGTTTACGGGCGATATCCGCCCGGGCACCGTCACGCCCATGAAGACGGTGCCGGATCACATCCAGAAGCCCGACTACGCGGTGAGCGGCATCCCGGTGTCGGAGCAGGCGGCCGACCGCAGCAACAAGATTCCAGTCTACTCAGCTGACGAGATTGCGGGCATCCGCGAGGCCTGCCGCATTGGCCGCGAAGTGCTCGACATTGCTGGCCGCTCGATTCGCATTGGCATGACGACCAACGAGATTGACGAGATCGTCCACGCCGCCTGCATGGAGCGCGAGGTGTACCCGTCGCCGCTCAACTACTACCATTTCCCGAAGTCGGTCTGCACGTCGGTCAACGAAGTCATTTGCCACGGTATTCCCGACAGCCGCCCGCTCCAGGACGGTGACATTCTCAACATTGACGTGACGGTCTACAAGAACGGCTACCACGGCGACCTCAACGACACGTTCTTGGTCGGCCACGTCGACGAAGAAGGCGTCCGCCTCGTCAAGAACTCGTTCGACTGCCTCGCCGCCGCCGTCGCGCTCGTCAAGCCCGGTACCATGTACCGCGACCTCGGCAAGGCGATTGCGCTCGTCGCGGAAGCCGAAGGGTTCTCAGTCGTCAAGACGTACTGCGGCCACGGCATCGGATCGCTCTTCCACACCGCGCCCAACGTACCGCATTACGCCAAGAACAAGGCCGTTGGTATTATGCGCCCGGGCCACATCTTTACGATCGAGCCCATGATCAACGTCGGGTCGTGGCGCGATGGCCGGTGGCCGGATGACTGGACGGCCGTCACGACGGACGGGAAGCGCTCGGCGCAGTTTGAGCACACGATCCTCGTCACAGAGACGGGCTACGAGCTCCTCACGGCCCGCCAGGACGAGCCCGTCATGACGTGGGACCTCGCCAAGGTCCAGCGCGGCTTGTAAGACACTGTACGACATACAAAAAAACAGTGTTTGTTTTGCATTCGCGATCGTCATGTAGCACGTGGAGAGCTACCCAACGATGGTAGACGTCTCATGTTTCCTCCTCGCACTCCTGGCGACGTGCATAAGAACGTACTGCACGGGGTCTGCCACTGGATGTGGAGCTCGAGGCGATCGAGTAGCTGCCGATCCGATGGACGCGATGCGTCGACATGAGCTGCATCCGAGCCTACAGGTCCCTTTGCGTAGGGCCTCGAACCCGCCGCGCCACGCTGTATGGCTGGCGGTCCATCAAATCCTGGTCGCCTCGAGCGTCGGACCAGGTGGGGGGAGACCCGTGCGCTCTTCCATGCTGAAAGGTCGATGAGATGTCGCATCCATTTTGTTTGTTTCCTGTAGAAGGGGCGTACGCTTTGCCGAGGTATTTACGACGCTTCCTTGGGTGTCACGGTCCACTGGAAGAGACTGCGGTCGACGCCGCCGATCGAGTACATTTTGGTGCCGTCGGCGTTGAAAGTGACGCCCGTGATCTGGCCGCCATGGCCCTTGAGGGCGCCAAAGGCCATCTACACGATCAATGTATATAACCTCGATTCAACGCAGGAACGAATATCACGTTTTTGGACAAGCACGGAAACGAGTGCAGCGAGAGATCACCGCGGTCGTTGCCACTGACCAGCATCTTGGCGTCGGGGGCCACTCCGATTGCATGAATGTAGTCTTGCGAGTCGCCCCAAACTCCTACGCAGATGCTTATCAAATAGTTTCCCACCGTGCCTTCGAACCTTGCGCTGCCCACGACAGCACGCACGTGTGCGTGGCCCAGTCGGCATCACGGAGCGACGACGGGCTTGAGATCCAGGCGCCATCAAAGGCATTGACTAGAATCGAGTTTTCATATTTCAACTTGAAACGCGATTGGTTCGTACCGTAAAGGAGCTCGAACGCGTCGCTGTTGGCGCGCAAGTACCGACTGTCTTTTGAAAAGTCGAGGTGCGTAATGTGCCTGCCATAAGATTCAACGTTTCGCGTCATCATGCTAGATAGATATGGGAAAACCTACCCCGTGCTCTTGGTACACTTGGAGCGGAGGGCGTAGTTGTCCATGACGCCGTGAAGGTAGATGGTGTTGTCGTGGGATCTACGATTTCGATGCTGACACCAAGATCTTACCGACAAGAATTTACGCACCCAATCGCGAGAAGTGTGCCGTCAGGCGAAAACTTGATGTCGCTGATGCTCTGCTTGGAGTCGCGGCCTTCGTGGAGGATCTCGAGTGTCGTCGCATCGAGCACGGCAAACTACATCATTTGAAATGTTCAAAACTGTTGAGTACAATGATGAAAGATCGCACCGCGCCTTCCTTGAGCTGCCCCGATGCCTGTGACGCACTCCCGAGACCGATCGCAATCGACTTGCCGTCGGCCGAGAACGCCACCGCCTTGATAGGTGTGTCCATGACAACCTTTCCAATCTAGTTGCACCAGATTTATATCAAAGAGCACACATCAGGATATATATACGATGGACATACAAGTTCGTGCTGGGTACTGTTCCAAACCCGCAAGGTGCAGTCTTCGCCGCCCGTGGCCATGATGTGGGGCAGGGTCGGGTGCGCCGCCAAGCCAAAGAGACCATGCTCGTAGTGCGACTCGAGCACCAAGTTGGTGTCTCCGCTGGCTTGACTGAGCTCGTAGATTTCGCCACCTACCTCCCGCATTATTATGCAACACGTACAAATTGCCCGAGACGAACCGCGGGTGCCGACGAGGAAGCGGCTCTCGGCGAGGTCCCATGCGACACTGCGGACAATCGGACTGCTGCACGCAGGCTTGGCCTGGCACATGTCGAAGTCCCAGACAGGGTTCAAAAGACGGTTCCAGACTTTGACGTGCCCGTCAGCGCCACCCGACACGATGCCTAATGAATCATGCCCACCTCGATCTACAAAGACCGAGATATGTACCAGCTTTTGTCACAAAGAGACTGTTGACGGTGCTGTTGTGGGCTGGCACGGACCGCTCGACGACTGATGTGTTGCAGTCCCAGAGGTACAAGTGCCCTGTCCGCGTCCCTACCGCCATCGCCATCTATGAAATGAAAAAAGACAATATTGAGCTCGTACCAGTGACAATCGTGCCCTTGTCGAGCGCGCCGCCGCACGTGAGCGTTTGGATCTGCGCTTGGGCGCCAAAGGTCCCAATCGTCGGGTGCAAGTTTGGCGGATCGAGGCGCCAAAAGAAGATGTGGTCGACCCCGCCCGTGACCACATCAAACATGCTCTGCATGTACGGCAGGCACGTGATGAACCGCGTCTACGACAATATTGTGCACACTATTAGCAAATGAACATGACTCTACCGGCAGGTGGGACGTGCGGGCCGACGCAAGGATGCGGGCGTCGTGCCAGAGCCCCGACGCGGAGCCGTACACGACAAGCGAATGATAGGTGTCTTTGCCGACGCTCACGAGCCGCGTCGCCGTCTCGTTGAACGTCAAGTACACGATGGCTTTGGTATGGCACGCCGGTAGCACCTGTACAGAGTTGTCATCCATAATTTGAAAAAGAGACAGCAATCTGCAACAAAACGCCAAGAGCAGCGTACCGCGATCGGTGTACACGCCGTGGGATCCCACACGTGAATGCGTGGCAACTCGATTGCGGTGGGACCGTCATGATTTCTTCGCCCGTCGCGACGATGAGGCCGTCGGGTGACATGGCCATCGAGATGATCGGCGCCACATGGCTCGTGTAAAAGGCCTGGGTGTGGCGCTTGCGGTCGTAGCTAATGCCGACGCGGCCCGACGAGCTCACAATCCGTTTGGCTTTCGAGTATTGCGTGAGATTGCGCATGTCTTGCAGCCGCGCGCCGTAGACAAAGTCGATCTCAAAGGCGAGGCTCAGCGCCGTCGGCTCGTCTGGCGCCGTGGTCGGTGGCACGAGCCCCGTCAGGTACGGTTTGGTGCCTAGCCCACAGTGGTGCAATTCGAATTCCATCCATATAAGGCTACCTGCAAAGGGCTTGACGCTGAGCGGCGTCGGGAGGAACCAGCCCTCGGTTTCCAGATCTGTGTCGGCATCCACGACCTTGGCTTTGTTGGCCTTGTCCGGCTCGGGCAGCTCGATCGAGTACGCCTTCCATTGAATAAGCGCGTGGTCATTGAGCCCAACAGAGAGGAGATGGCTCTTGTTCTGCGTGAACGAGAGTGCTTGAATCAATCCCGCGTGTCCAAAGAAGCATTTGTACGGTAGACCGTCCCGTATGCACGGAAACCTATGCCATTCAAGTCACAACAACGCGGTATACGTTGGAGAGGAGATTACCGGAAGAGCTTGAGCGCGCCTTGGGTGTCGCCAACGACCAGCGACGACCCATTTGTCGTGCTTGCCGAGATGCTCGTCTTCTTGGCACTGGGCGGCCACGCGCCTTGGTTGTACCTACACCCAATGATATACTGCTGACTTGTCCAAGGCCGCGACGAGGTAGTACCAGTTGAAGATGGTCGAACACGTGTGCCACGTTTGGTTCTTGAGCGCTGTCGCACTGGCGACATGGGACCCCGTCGTCAAGTCGGCAAAGAGAAGCTCATAGCCACCGCAGTTGCTCTAAAAGAAGACATGTTATCCATCCTCGTATTGTACGTATGGTGACGTACGCGCAGGTACTGGGCGTCGGTCGAAATGTCGACGTGCGTGATGAAGCTACAGGGGTGCTTGCTTCGTGTCCAACGACGAGCCAATTCGAGTAATACCTCTTGTGCTTGTTGAAGGTCGCGCGCTTGGCATATTCGTTGGGTACATCGTAGACGTAAATGATATTGTCTTGTGCGCCGACGACAAGCGAAACGCCATCCGGTGAGTACCGAATGACGGAGATCGGCTGCTTGGTATCGCGGGTTTCGTGCAGAATGTCTAGGCGCCGCGTCATATGCATACATCCCTATCAAGGCGTCCAGGTACCGAGACTCAAAACGCCGTCGTTGAGCTTTTCCTCGTAAATAAGGAGTGTCCCGTCCTTCTTGTGCCGGTTTTTCTTGGGGTCGCCACCAAGACCGACGGCCAAGTACGCGCCTTCGGGGCATACGCGACCGCGCGCGACGACGTATCGAGACCAAACTTGAGGATGCACTTGTGCTTGTACGTGTCCCAGACGCGGAGCGTGCCGTCGTCGCCAGTCGTGACGGCCTTGTCTGTCGCCAATATTACGGTTTGTATCAAGTTGATACGTTTAAACCTCGTACCTTTGGTCGGCGACACGGTCAGGCCTTGGACCTGGCCTTGGTAGTGCATGTCCATGACGGTCGTCATGATGGTACCGTCGCTCGCGTTGATCTCGTAGACGCAGCTATCCCGCGTTCCGACGAGCAACGTCTGGCGCTCCGTGTGCCAGAGCAGCGACCGGATCGGTTGCTGGTTGCACACGTTGAACTGGTTCAGGCACTCGAGCTCCGAGGTCCAGATCTAGAAAGTGATACAAACAATGTAATCTTCATCCGGTTTCCGCAACAAGAACCTTGATCAAACCGTCGCGACCGCCGCTGCAGACCGAGCCATTTGCACATGCGTAAAGTGCCGCAACGCTTCGGGTATGGGCCGGTACGATGGTCACGAGCTCGATCCCTGCATGTCTGTTCGTTTTGCTCCTGCTCCATGCGTGCCGTACCTTTAAACTTGTAGAGCTCGCCGCTCGTCGACCCTGCGATCGCGTCGGGCCCGACAAAGACGATGCTCAGGAACGGCTGGAGGTACCCGCGCTTCCCAAACGCCGCGTGTTTGCGCGTGACATTTCTGCCCACAACGCGGTAGAACGAGACGTCGCGCTGGCTCACCTACTCGAAAAAGATGGTATTGCTAAGCATGGATCACTTTAAATCCATGTGCAAAAGGGATACCGCAACAAGGGTCTCGACGGCGCCGGACGCACTCGTGTTGGTACTTGGCTGGAACCCGAGGCCGAGGATCTTGGCGGCGCCCGTTTTAACCTGAGCGAGGAGCTGGCCGTTGGCCCAGTCGTGCAAAAGAATGGTGTTTTCCGCGTCCGTGCCGGCCGACGCGAGCACAGTCCCCGATACATTGAAACTAGACGACAGTGTAGCGCCGATTTTGTTGCAGAAGAAATGTACGCGAGCTCGACGACACCACGCTTGTGCACACCTCGAAGGGTTGAGAGCACCGCGAGTGTCTACATCCGTTGCATGTGAATATATTCATACAAAAGCAATGTACGTGGTGGTGCCATATGTGGATCGACGGGTACTTGCCCACTTCAGCGGACGCAATCACTTCGAGGTTGGGGTGCATGGCGATCGACACCACCTGCAACGATAATTATCGCATTTTCTAGATGGCGGCACCAATACCTCGTCTTGGTGCTGCTTGAAGTGGCGCTGGGACCAGCTCTTTGTTTCGAATATCACGACGAGCTTGGCCACCGGGTACACGATGCGTCCTAGTCGCCGCTGAGACCAGTGACTGCACATACAAGCCGTGCCTTGCTTGGTGTATTTGATGTTGTTGCGGCAGTCGTGGCCCCGATAGCCATAGACCCACTCCATCTCCATGTGATCGGTTGGCATCGTCGAGTCCTACCATCGCTTTGCATGACGATGCTCCAGCGTGGGTTTTTCGTACCGGCTCGGGCGCCGCGTTCGATGGCGCAATCGCACTCCCGACCCATGGCTTGACCGGCTCGGCCGCATTTGTGCTCGTGTCAGACTGTTGCTGCACTTGGTGAAACAGTAGCTCCATCGCATACTCGCCCACGTTCGACGCTTCCTCATAAGGACCCCGCTCGATCGGAGCTTGCATCTACACAAAGTCCTGTCGGCGGGTAAATGTCAATGTATCAATGTACCTCTAGCTCGTCGTCCGTGTTGGCGTGGTACTCGAACTCGGGCGGCGTCCCGTCTTGCACTTCGGCTTCGACGCGCCATTGGAAGAGACACCGGTCGTCTTCACCGCTCGTAATGACAAATTGGTCGTCGTGGCTATACAAAAACAACCATGAAAATCATGAGAAAATCATAAACTGTACGAAAATTGAACGTGGCTCACGCGGCCGCAGTGGCCATTGTACTGATGGTACACGAGGTTGGTCGACGGTAGCGCCGGGTACTTGTACACGCGCACATGACCAAACTGATCTGCCGCCACGACAATCTGCTCCTTATGGCTGCGGTTCAGCGCCGTGACGTGGTAGCTCTTCTTCTTGGAGGGCCAGACTCCTTGCACTAGATACGAATGTGAGCATGGAGGGATAACGCAAGGGCATGATGTACCAGGCCAGCCAAAAATGGATGTGAACGTCGCCCACTGCACGTCCTTGAGCGCACCGAGGCGAGTGTTTTCAACGCTCGAGTTGGTGTCGTAGTAGACGATCTCGCCCTTGTTGGTGGCCATTTGGAGCCACTCGCCCGTCGAACTCAAGTCGAAATGGGTAAAGATGACGGCTGGGTCCTTGCTCTTGCACTTGCCTAACCCAACGTTTGCTGGCACCTCGTCAGCGCGCACTTGAACCGCGTACCTTTGGACGCCCAGTCGTCCGTGTTGTACATGTAAATGACATTTTCAGTACACACGGCGAGCGTGGTGCCGTCGCTCGAGAACTTGAGGTTCGAGATGAACTTTTTCGAGTCTTTTCCTTCGTACTTGACCGCCAAGTTGGACTCGTTGAGCACGGCAAACGCGCCGTTGAGCTGCTTTTGCGTCGGTGGGATCTCGAGCTCCGAGCCATACCCAACCGCAATGAGCTTGGCGTCCGGCGAGTAGATGCACGCGCGCGCTGGCGCTTCGAGGTTCACGAGGCGGAGGCTCCGGTGGTGCACGAGGTCCCACACGCGAATGCTCTTGTCGTCGCCCACCGAGCACATCTACAGTTCATGCGGTGAGGGGATTTTACCCTAGCCGCACGTACCTCGTGGTTGGTCGGGTGTGTCGCCAGGCCACACCTAGTCGTCTAGATTGAATCAAAACTCAAAAATCAGACAAAATGTACAATTTGCGCGCGCAGTGGCCCGAGACGAGGGGACCATAGTGCAAGTTGCAGCCGTCCGACGTACTCAGTTCGTAGATCTCGGCACCGCCCGTGGCCACGAGTACTTTGGTTGCGTCCGTGTTGGTCACGAGGCTGCGAATGCGGCCGAGGAAGCTCCCAAGCGCCATGATATCAAACTGGGCACCGGGCTCCATGCGTTTGCTCCAGATGCGAATTTTGCCGTCTTTCCCACCCGAGAGCACGCCGCCGCCAAAGGCAAAGAGCACGTTAACCGCCGACGCATGGGCGTAAATGACCTACGCATATATTGTGAGACATCTATCCTTGCTGATACCTTGATACAATATACTTTGATGACGTTCCGACCTTCCCAGAGCCAGATTTCGCCGCGGACCGTGCCCGTGAGGATGAGCTTTTCGCTCACGGACGTGGCGCTCATGAGCGTTTGCATGCGCGCCTTCTTCCCGAGGACCCCTTGTCGACTCGTATACACGACTTCAGGCGACGTTTCGAGGCTTTCTTGGGCCCAAAACGTCACGTGGCGCTGACCACAGGTCACAAACAGCTCTAGAAATCCCACGTGTCATCACATAAAGCGGGGGGGAAGAAAAATAGTACTGGGGGTCACGGCGTGCAAGGCGAGCACATGGTACCGCGACGTGCGCTCCGTGTGGAGGAGCGTGGGCATGCCCCGAATGTCCGTGCTGCTCCACTGGTAAATCGCGACCGAGTGAAAGTCATCGAGGCCGATCGACAAGAGCGTCCTAGCGTGACAACCCATTATTCGAAAAAGAAATGGCGGCGGCGTACCGTTCATCAGGCATCCAAGCGAGGTGGCCGACGCCGCGCGTGTGAAAGTTGCGGATCGTACTCAAAAGGGCCAGCGACGTAGCGTCCCAGACGCAAATGTGGGGCCGGCGACCGCGCTCGCCGGACGCAATGACGCGCTTGTTGGGGTGCACGGCGAGGCTCAGTACCATGTCCGAGTGGTACTGCGCATACCTAGTCGAAATTACGTTTAAAAGTGCAAACATAGCGAAAGTACCGCTGCTTATGGTCAATATGGTCGTACACAACGACGACACTGGCGGCCGGGTACACAATCTCATTGGTGGAGACGTACTGAAGACATTGCCGCAGCGACGAGTTCATGCCGTAGATCCAGTCGAGCTCCAAGCTCGGGAGCGCGCTCGCACTGGATGACGACGACGACGATGGTGCGGCATTGGCCACTGTGTTTTGCCACGGCTGCGTGAGCGCCGGCTCGTCGTTCGTCGCGTACTGGTACACGGCGTCGTTGGGCGTGTCCAGGTCGATCTGAAGGCTCTCGTCCACCGAATAGAGCGGCGTCTATCGCAGGACGATAGCTCAAGGACCTTTACGCAGTCGCGCAAGTACGTGGACTTCGGTCTCGATGTCGCTGTCGCCGAGGTCGTACAAGTCAACGGGCTCGAGCGGTGCATCAAAAAGTTGACCCACCCGTTCACTTCGGGCGTCGTTTCGCAATATTTGATAAACTCGGGCAGCGTAATGTACTTGTCCGGGTGTTTTCCTACATTTTGATACACCATTATTGATTTTTCGTTGAGCGAAAAGGTACCGGCGCCTTGAAACGCTTGGAGAGAAATCTCTTCAAGCATGACCTCGGTCGGACACGGCCGGGCAATCGAGAGCTTGCAGAGGCCTGTGCGGGAGCGTCAACTCGTACATAGTACTAGAGGGCAGGCGAGGTTACCTGTGAGCGTCGACTTCATTGAGAGCGTGAGTTCGTCGATGGTGATTTCGCCGCTTTCGTTAAAGTCGTAGCAGTTGTACACGACTAGGTATGGAATGTCATCGTACGAGGCAGGATCATGGCCATCGAGACGCTACATGTGATCTTTTGGGGCACCGTCATGGCGCTAAGGAGCGCAAGTGCACCAAGGAACTCGAGCGCATCAACCAGGCCGTTCTAGACGCGTCGCTCGACGAGGGAGTGGAGGATGTACGTACATACCTCGTCCGTGTCCATGGCCTCGAAGAGCAGCGCCGTGATGCGCTCCATCTCGGCCTTGGCTTTGATCTCAAACGTATCTTGGAGTGGGCTGCAGATGTCGATCATCTCGGCCTTGTTGATGCCGAAGCCTTCGGCCACGTCGTTGAACGACTCCCAGCACTTGTTGACGTCCTTCTCCGAGACTACATCGCATGCCATGAGACACCTAGGAAGACGTCCATGGCCCATGCGCCTACGGTTGAGGAAGGGCAGGCCGGCCTGCACGAAGGAAGCCTTCCCATGGAGCTGCCCCATGATGATGACCTTTCGTCGCTTGCAAGATTTGGGTTTTGCGATCCTGGAACGTGTATGTATTCTCCGAGGTTTTTCCAAGCAAACCTGTCATAAAACATATTTCCTCCACACGTCATCTTGTACACGTCCGAGACGGTTGTGTACAGTCCATCACTCAATATTGACAATGTGTCTTTGCGTTTCCATACGACATCGCTCGAATCGCCGAGATGACGCGACAACGTCGATGCCGAGGGTAACGTAGCCACTACCACCGCTCTGTCCTTGCTGAGGTGCCCGATACGCTGCCGAGGATGCAAACAACTGGAAACACAACTGCATGGTACTAAAGTCTATTCGTTGCTAACTCTATTGCTATCGCGCCAGGTACGGCGCAATAAAGTCTTTGGCCTTGGACACTCGAGCGTAGACAAAAGGCGTGTCCTTGTGACCGCACTCGTAGCCCCAGCTCACGACACCAACGACAACGTCTTCGCCGTTTTGCGTAATCGTCAGTGGACCGCCCGAGTCGCCTTGACATACATCTTGGTCTTGGACGCCGCCAGCGCAGACATTGGAGCTGCGGATATGCGGGTACATGCCCTTGCTCGCGGCTTGGATGGCCGTGTTGCACTTGTCATTGTCCCATATCTGGACGTCGACTTGCTTGAGGACGAGCGACGGGGGGCCAAGGACACCGTTCATGATGCGGCCCCACCCACGCACTGTGCCGACTGTGCCAACGGGGCTGTCGTCGAACGAGACTCGGATTGGCTTGATCGTCGACGGCGTCTCGAGCTCGAGAATCGCGAAGTCAAAGAACGGTGCGTCGAGCAGCTCGACATACTCGGGGTGCATGATCTTGCGCTTGATGCGGATGCGCTCGCCGTCGAGGCCGCCAATGTTGTAGCGTGTGCCAACAGCGACGTAGTTGATCGAGTCGTCGACGCAGTGACCTGCCGTGAGGACGTAGGTGGGTGCAATGAGCGCAGCACCGCAAATCGAGAGCCCCCACGAGCTCTTGCGCACGCCCGCCATGAACAAGTCGTCGCCACGCGGAACGGTGCCTCCGCCAATGATCTCTGGCTGGCCACGCGGCGGCGGCGGTGTATTAGCATCCGTTGCGTTCTCGGAGGGCGTGCAACCCGCGTGGGCGGCCACGTCCAGCGCCGCGAGCAAGAGCGTTGATAGGAAGAGTCGATGTTGCATAGTCTGCTGCTGCGCGCTGGGCGGAGGAAGTGAAAATGGCAGCCAAGAAACAAGACGAAGGAGGCCTTGGAAACAGCTGGTGCTTGCATGCAGCGCATTTGTGCCTTGGCGACCCGTCTTTTGGGTAGGGACGCTGTGGCACATCCGCCTACGCCAACGTTATTGGACCCAAGAGCCCCAAAACCAGGTGTGGCCTTTTTGCGCGCATGACGCAAGGCAACAAGCGTTCTTGTCACGGCCATGCGTTCATTGGAATTGACATGCAATTGGACGAGCCGTAGCTCGTCAGAACAGCCTTGGTGCGAGCGATACGAGCGGGTAAGCAAGGTAGCAAGTGATGTTCCCCGCTTCGAGGTCGTACCGGTGCCCCTGCATACATTGCTTCCACCGCGTCATAGCCTCTGTCGTCTCATCAGCTCGCCAAAAGGAAACAACCAGGCCGGCTCAGAGAGGGATCCACCAGCTCAAATGCCAGGCCTAGCTACCAGGTTTCGGGATAACGCAAGCCAGAGGCGGGAGCTCTGCTGGCGGAAGCTCCCACGTAGCATTAATCGGCAGCCCACGCCAGTACACATGTCGTCCGACTGTTTCCTTATGGACCACATGTTGCCTCGTATCCGCTCTGTGGACCAGCAAATTGGTGGCTGGCATCAGCGGCCGTTTGTATGAGTGAGCACAATATTATCAGACGGCGTGCTCGATGTCTTCTTTGCGGCCCTTGCGGTAGCGCCAGACCATTCTGGACGACTCGGGCCAGAGCTTTCGCTTGACCGACGTCAACATCGCGTCTGGCGACAAGACGGTGCGATGACACACGAGTTCAATTCGCCCTTCTTCGTGTGTCTGGTCTCGAATGAGCTTTTGGACGTCGGCAACCTACGTGAGTTCATGATTCGTATTGGCGAAAAGAGCACGCTGGTGCACCGTTGCGTGACCGGGAAGCTTGAGCTGCGCATGGTTGAGCCCTGGTAACTGATCGCATTCGTCCGCTCTACACAGCACGTCGAGTGAATTGGCATCCAAAATGCAAAAATTGCACTCCGTGTCGGGCACAACATGTATCGCCATGTCCGAATACGGTGTTTCCGTTCGCGGAGAACTCGAACGCCGGGGGCTCTCCTGCTTGGAGAACCCTGCCACACGTTGTAGAGCACCATAGACAACGTCAAGCGTACCGTGCTGTGCATAAAAGCAGCTTCGAGGGCGGCGTCCGAGGCTTCGAGCTCGGGCATCAGCTTTTGCAAGAGTGCATTGAGTGTCCGGTCAAACCTAATATCGTGCGCGTAATTCATTGGGCGTCTGTAGATTGAAAATGTGAACCAACACGTAGTGGGGCGTCGGGCCCAAATCCATGTCGCAAATCGGGCAGCGGCGGGAGCCCCCGTGGAGATGGCGCAGGAGACAGCTCTTGCAAACTACGGAGGACGGGTCCCACGATAGGTCGAGAAGCAAAATCGTACACGAGTGCAGACATTCGGACAGCGTGTGGACATCGCGAAAGTAGCCATAGCAGAGAGAGCACACCAAGTGGGCGTGGAGAGCATCAGGCATGAGCCGCAGCGTCGGCGTCGCGTCGCTCATTCGTATGTCGCAACAAGCAACCACAGGCGAAACGGCCAGGTACCGTCACTCGCCGGCACATGCTCCAGCCATCCTGTGGGTATCAAACAGCTCTGGGTGGAGAATTGCCAGCACTGTGTGTGCTAGGCGAGAATCAAAACCATCGTTGGAACGCCGACATTCGATATGCAAGCGACTTATCTCGGTAGACGCCGCCGACGCAGTGCATGGTTGACGGAGCTTGAATTGCCAGGTGGTGGTGTTCCAATCAAAAGCACGTGTGCATACCGGTATGTTTGAGGCTCAGGACTTGATCTCACTGTCCCTCTCGGCGTATACCACATCTCTGACTGCACCATTGACGGCTCACCTCACATTCTCTGTGGATGGTCGCGTCATTGAAGATGCGGCGTCACTCTTGAATGACCGAGTCGTTGCTACCTCGTACGTTTCCCGCGAAACCGTCGTGGACTGCCCGCTCCTTCTCTCCAAGGCACATGTTTTTGCTTTGTATCAAGTTTGTATCAGCGTCGCTGGTATCAGCTGTGCACCCGTGGATCCGCTGCGTGGGATCGCCCTTTCCGGAAAGTACAAGTCATATACAAAACAAGACTTGATTCAAATGTATACAATGCGACTCTGTATGGATGCCGCAGGTCAACAGCGAGGCAACGAGACGGCTTACGACGAGAGGTAGGGCGAGATAAAATCCCGGGCCTTGGACAAGCGCGCGTACACGCCCGGCGTGTTCTGGAGAGCGCAGCCGTAGCCCCAGCTGACAACGCCAGTGATGACGTCCTCGCCGTTGGCGCCCTTGACCGTGAACGGACCACCCGAGTCGCCTTGGCACGAGTCCTGGCCGCGGACGCCACCCGCGCACACCATCGTGTCCGTGAGGTGCTGGGCAGTGCCTTCGCTGGTCTTCTGGATGGCCTTGTCGCACTTGGCGTTGTCCCAGATCTTGACCGAGACCTCCTTGAGAACGTTCGAGCCCGCGCCACCCGACCGAGTGCTGCCCCACCCGCGCACCGTCGCGACGGTGCCGACGGCGCTGTCGTCGAACGTGACCTTGATCGGCTTGACCGTGGCCGGCTTCGCGAGCTCGAGGATAGCCCAGTCGTTGAACGGCGTCTCTTCACGCAGAAAGTAGTCGGGGTGCACGATGCGGCGCGTGACACGGATGCGCTCGCCGTCCGCGCTGCCGCTGGCGTAGTGCGTACCAAGGGCGACGTACTGGACATCGTCACTGATGCAATGGCCGGCCGTGAGAACGTACTTGGGCGCGATGAGGGCACCGCCGCAGAACGTGCCACCGGTCGCGGTCTCGCGCAAGCCAGCAATGTACAAGTGCTTGCCGACGGCGGCTTCAACACCGCCGACGATCTCGGGGCTGCCGTTCGTGCCATTGCCCGCAGCGCGGAGCGAAGTCGCGTCGGTGGCGGCCGAGAGCGTGGCGAGGGCGACGAGGATGGCAGACGGAGCACGCATCGTGGTGGTTGTTGTGGTTGCGAGAAAGCAAATTGAGATATGGCAGTGGCTCGCACCCCAAAAGCTGCCTGTGTTTCGAACTTGGTCGCAGCGATCGAAACGCAGTTGGCGCCGTCTGAGTATAAGAGTCGGTTTGTATTTCGGACGTCGTTGGCGGGTACGAATTGTTGGCATAGTAGCGAATCACAGAGGTCGTTTGTGGTCTGATAATCGGATCTGATGAAGGTCGGGGTGCAGCGACAGTACTCACACCACTCAGGTGAACTCAGATGCACTCGAAATGTGCTGGTGACCCAAGGTGTACTCGACGCCGCGACATGAGCAGCTGCGCGCTGATCAGAGCACGACTCGTGACCGGATCAGAGCGGCGCGCACGAAAGACGCGGCTTGGCGTCCTGATTGGCTGAAACTTGGAGGATGCACGAATCTGATCCAAGCGGCGCAAACAAGCGGTGCTTCGGGGACACCCATCTGGGTGCGAGGACAACTAAATCAGACGATAGAAGGGTACACAAGATCGTGCTCCCATTGGATCTCGTCGCACAAAATATGTTTGGGGGCAGCGCGGGATCGGTTCTCTCGTCGACGAGTGCCGAGTGGCAACGAGAAGGAGTGGCGTTTGACAAGTCTGTAGCGTTCGTGTCCTTCGTCAAACGTCACACATTCACAGTATGGGTGTGTTTCGCGGTATCTATTGTGTTACGCGGACTTTGCATACGCAGACTATCTATCTTCTTCTTCAATTGCTCGCGCTTGCGCCGGTGGCCGCACAGGGCTCGTCTCCCTTTTCTGAGTTTGGGCAGGATGATACTTCCACAACATGCACGAGGGTTAGAAACTCGTGCCGTCGATCACCATTGCCAAATGCAGACATCTGAGTTCGCAATGTGATGCGTGCTGCTTGCTACCCGTTGATTTTTGAATATTTATGCGATACGTATCCTAGGAGATAAGACGTTTACTCGTCCTCCTCAACACGGCAAGTCTTGGACCGGCTTCCACAAATCAGACTCGTGTGTTCCCATTCTCTGTGGGCCACAGACAATCCCCACGACGTGTCTTTTGATCAAGTCACAGGATATCAATGAGGAGCGCAACATGTGGCACCGAGTACTACCTCGTGTCACCAACACAAATTTCGCACACCCCAGCACGGTTGGTCGGAATCGAATTGCTACTCCGGTGACGAGCTACTATTACGTTATATAATGGACTAATATGTCCAAGATATGACCGATCTCTCCAACTCGAACGGTCGTGGATTTGGGTTGCCATGACCAAGAACTCCGACCTTTAGCCGAGGCGAAGCTCATATCTCAATTGACTACCCACCAACCAGCACCAATCAACATGCTTGCTCCGTCTGCCATCCTCTTAGCGGTTGCCATGCTTTCCGCTGCCACCGACGCATCCTCGCTCCGTGCTGCTGCGAACGGTACCAACGACCACCCCGAGATCGTCGGTGGTGTTGAAGCGGCCGTCGGTCAGCATCTGTACCTCGCTGGCTTGCGTCGTACCGAGACTGGCGGCTCTTTCTGCGGCGGTGCCCTCATCGCGCCCAAGTACGTTCTCACGGCTGCCCACTGCATCAGTGACAGCGTCCAGTACGTCGCCCTCGGGACGCACTATGCCAGCGGCAGCGCGGATGGTGAACGCATCCGCGTTGCACGCCGCGTCGTGCACCCCGACTACTATTCGTACGAGAATACGCCGTTCAACGACTGGGCTATCCTCGAGCTTGAGACGCCGTCGACGGTCGACCCGATCCGTGTCTCGTTTGACGACAGCGCCGTCGGCACCGTCGCGACGGTGCGCGGTGGGGCAGCACTCGGTCGGGTGGCGCGGGCTCGAACGTGCTCAAGGAGGTCTCGGTCAAGATCTGGGACAACGCCAAGTGCGACAAGGCCATCCAAAAGACCAGCCAAGGCACCGCTCAGCACATCACCGACACGATGGTGTGCGCGGGTGGCATCCGCGGCCAGGACTCGTGCCAGGGCGACTCGGGTGGTCCGTTCACCGTCGAGGGTGCCAACGGCAACGACACGCTTGTCGGTGTCGTCAGCTGGGGCTACGGGTGCGCCCTCCGAAACACGCCGGGCGTGTACGCGCGCTTGTCCAAGGCCCGGGACTTTATCTCGCCCTACCTCTCGGCATAAGGTGTCTGGTACTTGAAATTCTCGCCGTTGACACGGCTCACTGCGCCTGGATTGCCATTGAAACTTTTCATTTTATAACGCTAAAATGGAGTGCTAATGCTTTAAAGACACTATTATCGTCGCCGAGGCCAGACCGCAAGTGCATTGGACTTTGTGTTGGAGGCTGCCCAAACGGCACTAAGAGGCAATGTGCTATCTACACCAACGAGAGCGAGCAAGCACAATGCATACTTCATGTCGCTTGCTCAGCTCCTCGGTAGCTCCATGACGCCGCCGCGCGTGACGTGGGGTCTCCTTGGCTTCATCGACTCGACCAACCGTGCTGGGGTGTGCGAAATTTGTGTTGGTGACACGAGGTAGTACTCGGTGCCACATGTTGCGCTCCTCATTGATATCCTGTGACTTGATCAAAAGACACGTCGTGGGGATTGTCTGTGGCCCACAGAGAATGGGAACACACGAGTCTGATTTGTGGAAGCCGGTCCAAGACTTGCCGTGTTGAGGAGGACGAGTAAACGTCTTATCTCCTAGGATACGTATCGCATAAATATTCAAAAATCAACGGGTAGCAAGCAGCACGCATCACATTGCGAACTCAGATGTCTGCATTTGGCAATGGTGATCGACGGCACGAGTTTCTAACCCTCGTGCATGTTGTGGAAGTATCATCCTGCCCAAACTCAGAAAAGGGAGACGAGCCCTGTGCGGCCACCGGCGCAAGCGCGAGCAATTGAAGAAGAAGATAGATAGTCTGCGTATGCAAAGTCCGCGTAACA
>NW_012156437.1:29069-118975 GCF_000151545.1 Saprolegnia parasitica CBS 223.65
GGAACATCACTTGCTACCTTGCTTACCCGCTCGTATCGCTCGCACCAAGGCTGTTCTGACGAGCTACGGCTCGTCCAATTGCATGTCAATTCCAATGAACGCATGGCCGTGACAAGAACGCTTGTTGCCTTGCGTCATGCGCGCAAAAAGGCCACACCTGGTTTTGGGGCTCTTGGGTCCAATAACGTTGGCGTAGGCGGATGTGCCACAGCGTCCCTACCCAAAAGACGGGTCGCCAAGGCACAAATGCGCTGCATGCAAGCACCAGCTGTTTCCAAGGCCTCCTTCGTCTTGTTTCTTGGCTGCCATTTTCACTTCCTCCGCCCAGCGCGCAGCAGCAGACTATGCAACATCGACTCTTCCTATCAACGCTCTTGCTCGCGGCGCTGGACGTGGCCGCCCACGCGGGTTGCACGCCCTCCGAGAACGCAACGGATGCTAATACACCGCCGCCGCCGCGTGGCCAGCCAGAGATCATTGGCGGAGGCACCGTTCCGCGTGGCGACGACTTGTTCATGGCGGGCGTGCGCAAGAGCTCGTGGGGGCTCTCGATTTGCGGTGCTGCGCTCATTGCACCCACCTACGTCCTCACGGCAGGTCACTGCGTCGACGACTCGATCAACTACGTCGCTGTCGGCACACGCTACAACATTGGCGGCCTCGACGGCGAGCGCATCCGCATCAAGCGCAAGATCATGCACCCCGAGTACGTCGAGCTCTTTGACACGCCCTTCAATGACTGGGCCATCCTCGAGCTCGAGACGCCGTCGACGATCAAGCCAATCCGAGTCTCGTTCGACGACAGCCCCGTGGGCACGGTCGGCACAGTGCGTGGGTGGGGCCGCATCATGAACGGTGTCCTTGGCCCCCCGTCGCTCGTCCTCAAGCAAGTCGACGTCAAGATCTGGGACAATGACAAGTGCAACACGGCCATCCAAGCCGCGAGCAAGGGCACGTACCCGCATATCCGCAGCTCCAATGTCTGCGCTGGCGGTGTGAAGGGGGAAGACACGTGCCAAGGCGACTCGGGCGGCCCACTGACGATTTCGCAAAATGGCGAAGACGTTGTCGTTGGTGTCGTGAGCTGGGGCTACGAGTGCGGGCTCGCAAACACCCCGGGTGTCTACGCGCGCTTGTCGACGGCCAAGGCGTTCATTTCGCCCTTCTTGGTCTAACGACACATCGGCGGTTTTTGCCAAGCGTATCGTCGTGTTAACCCTAACAAACCAGATAGTAAAGACATATGGTGCTCCACCCAACTAGGAACCGCAGCTCGCCCAAAAGCGACATCATGTAGGAAGGCGATGCTCTTACTATGCGAGTGCACTTCTAGGGTGTGTAACAACCACCAGTTTCGCGACCACTGCGATATTGTAAGACGAGATCCCAGCAAACACGCATTAGATAAGCTTGGTACTTGTACGACATGGGATCGCTACACGAGATGGAGATGGGCACATCGCATCCATCTTTCACTGCTTTTCGTACGCGTATGCCGGTTGTGCCGAGCCATAGAGCGGCGGCGCCGACGGCGGCGGCAACGACGGGCCTTGGCCGTGGCAGTAGACGACGCCCGATGCTGTAAAGTACTCGCACAAGAACGCTTTCGTTGTCGCACGGAGCGCCATGGCGCAGACGTGCATCCACACGCACGTGAGGTAGAGTAAGACAACCCCAAAGACAGCGACTTGGGGCCAGTCGCTCTCGGCCAGCGGAAAGGTCTCGATCACGCCATGCGTGCGCAGCGTGCCGTGCTTAAAGCGCAGCGCCAAGAGGTCCTTGTGGTCCACGAAGAAGTCGTAGTGGAACGGAAAGGCAAAGCAGGCGCTAACGACGGCCAGTAGCCCAAGCGACGAGACGCTCGCGAGTAGCGTGAGGGGGCACTTGACCAACACAAAGTAAAACATGCCAAGAAACGACTCTTGCGAGAAGAGCTGCGTGAGGCCCGGCGACAGCCTCTGGCCCGCAAACCGGAACGGCCCCTGGCGCGGCATGTGGAACGTATCGAGAATGCGGTCGCCGCGCGGCGCGACGCAGTTGTAGAGCGATACGTCGACTTTTGCAAGCGACAACATCAAGTAGAGCACGCCTTGCAGCACGAGGACGCCAAAGCAGCAGAGCGGAAGGAGGCCAAGGCCCAGCGCCGTGCCGGCAACGACGGCGACGGCGGCGGCGACCGCGAAGAGCAAGTTGAACGCATGGTACGGCACAAGCAGCACAGTCACGAGCTGGAACGGGCTGCCAAGGAGGCGAAACACGTGGTCCGTGAACGAGTCGTCGTCAACCTCGCGCACGAGCGAGGCGGTCGGGACCGCGACCAGCGGCGTAGCTTCGTACGACGTCGTGTACATGCTGCGTGGCGATCGGCAAGTGGCATATCGCAGCCAGTGTCCATGACATCCGGAAAAAGGACGCAAATCCGGATAAAGAACCCAAGTGCAAGGTGGGCACTTGGCGAATGTATGATGCCAGGATCTACTATCATCACGCGCTTCTCGACGGTAGTGTCTCGGGCGACTCGGTCAGCTGCGGGGTGGAATGATATCGCACCGCAGCGCGCCGAGACAGGACGAGTTGCCGTTTTCGGTGGTTTGATGCAAGGTGATCTTCCTTTTGATCGCTCGTCGACGACGATCGAGGCGATCGAGAAGGAGCTGCGACAAGGAAAAGTGCACCGAGACGGAGCTGATGGTATTGTCTTGGCGACAAGCCTCAGAAAACCGATTACAACCGAGAGGTACCCTACTATTAAGAACGGCGAAAGGCCTCGAGAGAGACCTCAACCAAGTCGGTTGCCATTGATGGACGAGCAAATTTGAGGGCACACGAGTACAATGTGGCCGTGACCCAACGCAAGGAGGTTTGCCGTGTGAGGGACACGCAACTACGATCGACGCGCTTCCCTAGCCTCGCTCGCTTTTCTCGACAAGACGTCATCCAAGTAAAAGCCACAGACATGTTCGTTCTAACGTTAACCGCATGTCCATGAGCAAGCAATCATAACGTGCATCTTATGCTGCATGCATACCTATTCGTCGCGAAAGCGGCGACAACGCTACATGAGCAACAGCACAAGCTTGCTCAATTCTCGTTGGCCTTTCTTTCTCTTTGGCACAATGGTCGAGACGCTTCTACGGAAGTACAGAGAACCTCCACGACGACCGAGCATGGTGCTAACGCAGCGTGCACTCTGCACACAGCGTCTCAACGCGGTCGCTTGACGTCCACATAGGCCGCTCATCGACCATGTCGCCCGGATGCAACACACAACCACACCTGCTGCAGCGCCGTCTCCTCGCGCCAAGACTTCGTCTCGACGGACAAGTGCTGCCAGACATCACGTACAAAGTGGTGCATAGGTCTGGGCGACGCGGGCTCTGCTACAGGCGGCGGTGATGATGGGCTGTTGTTTTAGTGGTGCGCAGACCTGCTTCTTGGGTCATCTTGCTTGCCTCGCTCGTCTTGGCATTGGCCAAGTCGACAGCAGAGCGTTTCCGGCGACTGGTGCAGAGCTTTCAAGTTCCCGCCATCTTGGGCATCTATTTTCGCCTCACTTTTCCAAAAGCACCATCACACAACTGCAAAAGAGAGATGCCGGTCGAGACGGTGTGGGGCACGCTGGGTGCCCTCGGTGGGATCGCGCTTGTCGGGTACATCATTGCGCTCCTGCGCCGGCGCGTCTACGTCACGTACTGGGAGCCGGAAGACCCGCTGCACAAGGAGCTTGCGAGTATTGCGCCCACGTACGGCGTCCACCCGACGATGGTTCTCACCAACACATAAGGAGACAACTCGAGAGCGCAGCGCGTCGTTGGTTTCTATTAAATTTAATCGGGTAATTAAGTCATCGAGTCGATCAAAGCCGACCGCATCGAGCCCGCAATCGCGTTCGGCTGCGCGTTCTGGAGCTTGAAAATGCTTTCGACAACCGAGATTTCCGTCGACGTCGTGTCGAGGCCCGTGAACGCCGTCCAGTCGTTCACGACCATGCCGGCGCCAAGGACGTCCGAACCGCGGTTGACCGTACCAGCGACCACCGGCACCTGGAGCAGCGACGAGAGTTCTTCCTGGTCGTCGACCGTCGTGCGCGGGTGCACGAGGCAGCCCTGGTTGCTCAAGACCGAGTACGAGCCGACGAGCGCGTTGCCGGCAATCGTCTGGCGGAAGACCTCGACGCCGAGCGTGTCGGCAATGATCTCTTCCGTCTCGCGATCCAAGTCCGTGTGGACAAGGGCCACGTGGTCGTTGCACGCAACAACGTTGCCAAGCGCCGAGAGGCGCTCTTCGACACGCTGGACGACGACCGAGTCGGGCAGCGCGTTACGGATGTGCTGCATCTCTTGGTCGGTCGTGCCGTTGGGGAGGAGGAGGCCGTTCTTGTTGCCGACAGCGACGCGGCCGACGAAGCGGCAGCCCGCAATCGAGCAGTGGATGACCGGGACGTGGTCGGCGAGCTCGGCTTCAAAGACCGAGTAAAAGTTCTCCGAGCCGCCAATGCAGACGAGCGCATACGCGTTCGTGAGCTTGGAGAAGACGCCGATTTCGTTCGAGTTTTCAAATTGGCAGCGAATCGCCATGGCTAAGTTCTTGGTTGCAAAATGCAAAGTGGGAAGGACTGGCTACGGCCGTAAGGTACTTGATTGGACAAAACTATGCGACCTACATTCTGTCTCTCGAGTCGATTTGTATTGTATTGCTTACAAATCGCAAGGTATTTTTATATCCATGACAACCGGATCGGCGAAAACGTGTTTAAAACGTGTTGGAAACACGGCAGAGGCAAGCGATCTTTCGGGGCACATTCCCGCGAAGACGGACGCCACCGCCGGCAGTCGTGCTTGACGACGCAATGGCGACATGATAGACAATATCTTCCACTTTACGATGTGAGAGATGCGTGTCGTCTT
This sequence comes from Saprolegnia parasitica CBS 223.65, assembly GCF_000151545.1. Classification (NCBI taxonomy): domain Eukaryota; phylum Oomycota; class Saprolegniomycetes; order Saprolegniales; family Saprolegniaceae; genus Saprolegnia; species Saprolegnia parasitica. The sequence goes on from NW_012156437.1 coordinate 33,977, forward strand.
AAACCGGACCACGCGACGAGGACCGCGACGTCGAGCGATCAAAGGAGGATGGAGGAGTGGTGTTTTATGGCGGGAGTGAGTGATGGTGCTACACCCCACGAGGCAAGTTGCTGCACGGACGCCCACGGAGTCTTCCTTGCACCTTCTTCATGGGCCTGAGAAGGATCAATGCACAAGCCAGCGCCACCGGTCGATCCCAATGTAAGGCATGTCCTGACGCGGGATGACACGAGTGGACGCGTCGTTGCCACACCACTTGGCCCGTGCTGCAGAAAGTGCACGAGCGAGATGCCACCGAGGTGTACGTGGATGCTACGTTCCTTTGCAATGCACAAGACTGGTATGGTATCGAAAACATAGGCGTTGGATCGAGGCTTGGTGTTCTACCCTACGATCGCGACGCGCTCAAAGAGGGCTCTCCACTTGGCTTCCTTCTTCGCGTCGGCCTCCAAAAGCGCGAGCTGGTCCGCTTCGAAGTTTTCCAGGCACCGCCGATACGTGGCAAAGTCGTACTTGGTGTACATCTCGAGCACACTCTAGACACGGTGCATCAGCATGCTCGAAGGCAACGATAGAAGGATGTACCCGGGCGAGGCCGCGCACGGTGAGGTTCCAATGGAGCTTGAAGGCCTTGAAGAGCGCGGGAAACAAGATCGGCAAGAGTTCCCGCGCGTGGTCTTGGTTGAGCACCGAGTGGTTGATCAAGTACGGGTTGTTCCAGAGAAATAGCGACCGCTCCGCGACCTGAAAGTGGTCGCACTGGAGGCACTTGGCGACGACCGACGTGATCTGGCGCTTCTCACACGTGCTGAGCTCTTCGATTGGCGTCAACTCGAGCGTTTCTTCGAGCGTGTTTAAAACAAAATCTGCTTGGACGTCGCTTGCCATGGCCAAAACTTGAGCGTGTGCGATAGAATCGTGTGGACCGTCGTTGGGTCCTTCTCCAAATACATGCTGAGGCAGAGGAGCAGCGCTTGGTGGTACGTCGGTAAGCTCGTGGGCTTGAGGAGCGGGAGCAGGTGCTTGGTCATAAAAAGCGCGTGGTCGGGCAGCAGCGGCGTGGCAAAACCCTTGACGATGCTAGCAAACACCTCGAGGAGCTCGCCAATCCCAAACGGAAAGCTCGGTGGGTCGTCGACAAACTGCAGAAAAATGTGACCGACCGTCTGCCGAAACGATGCGCGGAGGCTCTTGAACTTGGCGTAGAGCTTGTGGAGGAGCGTCGCAACAACGAGGCGCTCGTCCGGGTCCTCGCTGCGCAAAAGCCCGAGCAGCTGTGAACAAAACAACGGCGTGATGTACCGCTTCGCCAGTCGTGGCGCAATCGGCGCGCGGATGACGTACGTAAGAATCGAGTACGCTGGCTGGAGATGCACCCACGCAATATCCTTCTCGGGCATGTCTTGGTCCGGATCAAAGTCGGCGCGCGGCGGGCGCAGCGCGCGAAAGAGGTTGAGCTGCAGCATGTGCATCACATGCGGCATCGACGTCTCGGTCAAGAGCGAGACGGCCTTCGCCTCGTCCTGGAGGAGGCTCACGAGGTCCTCGAGCACCTTGGTCTTGGCCGCCACCTTGTCGGGCGCGGACCCGTCGTACGGCGTCGCGATCGCGGCCGCGCAGACCTTGCCCACAAACGTCATGCTCCAAGAATGTCAAAAACATTGAACTCTGCCGCCAACACACACTCTGTTTCTCTTGGTCGTTGTATGGCGTCACCTCGCCATACAAACATCAAGAGAGAGAAAGGACAGGCGGTTCTGTTGCAGGCCGTGATGCCCATGGTCAAGTGCAAGTACCTTGGTACCTTGGCGGCCGCTTTGCGATTGCTAACCAAGAACTTTGGCGAAACGTCAAGGCGAGAAGCAAGCAAGAACACTGGGATTTGGTGTGGTGTTGAAGAGACCACAGTCGTGCGGCGTCCTCCTACGCTCGAGTGCGCACAAGCAGATGCCGCGAACGTTCAAGTAGATTCGCTTCTCGATTCTCCTTGTCAGCGCTGCGGTTGAAAGCACGACCCAGCAACATCTATATTACCAAGGCCATTGTGTATGCCTTGATACTACCAAGACCATAAATACCCTTGATGGCCTTGCTAATACCAACAAGAGAACCTGCGATCCGTTTGGCCGAATCCACTGGATCATGGGTACGCTGCTGCGAGAATTTTGGCTGCATCTCGACGCTGTAGACAGGCGCTGCATGGACAAAAGAAGTATCTATCTGAACTAAACTCCGTCGAAACGGTCGTTGGCATGGGCCTGCGCGGGTGGTTTGCGTCGTGCTTTGGCGGCGACACTCGAGTCCGTCCGCAGTCGGTCGCTGTCTACTACGGTTCCGAGTCGGGCGGGACGAAAGCACTGGCGCTGCGCCTCGGACGGCTTGGTGCGGCGCGTGCGATCTCGATCACGGTCCACGGGCTCGAGACGTTTGACGCGCGGCAGCTCGTCGGCGGCCGGCGCTACATCTTTATGACGGCCTCGTACGGAACCGGCGGCCCCACGACGAACGCGAATTCGTTCTTCCAGTGGCTCAAGACGTCGAGCGCGCCGATCACGATCGAGTTTTGCGTCTTTGGCGTCGGCAGCTCGATTTACGCCGACTCGTACAACGGAATGGGCAAGGCCGTCGACGCCCAGCTCGCCGCGCGTGGCGGTCACCGCTTCTACGCGCTCGGACTCGGTGATTCGTTCAACGACTTGGAGCGTGACTTCCTGACATGGGAAGGTGGGCTCTGGGCAGCACTGGCAACCACCCCCGTAGCATCCACTGCCCCGACCCTGAAATCGCCATTCCAGCTCCATCGCACCAAGCCCGACACCGCGCCGTTGGCACCCAGCGCCACACCGCCGTGCGTGCCGCTGCACTGGACATCGCTCACGTACCATCCCAACGCTGGCGTTGTTGTCGCGACGGTTGCCTTGGGTGACACGACTGCGCGGGCCCGGGGCACAGACCACCTGGTCGTCTACCCGTGCAACCCCGATGGCGTTGTCGAGAGTCTAGCGCGCCGTTGCAATGCGTCGCTCGACCACTACGTGACGTACACTGGCGACGATGCCCCGTTTCGTACACCGGCGACGGTTCGGTCCGTGCTCACGCATGAGGTCGACTGCCAAAGCATTTCGCGCAGCCTCCTATCGGGTCTGGCGCCGTGGGCCACCGACGACGGCGAGCGGTCGCAACTCGCTCACCTTGGGTCCCTCGACGGCGCAACAGCGTACGCTGACCTGCCCCACTACACGGTGATGGGCGTGCTCACGCAATTTGCGTCCACGCAGCTCTCCCTCGTCGACCTCCTGCCGCTACTGTCGCCCATGGCGCCACGGAGCTATACGATCGCGTCGCACACGCTGGAGGCGCCCACCTTGGACCTCGTCATCGCAGTGCCGCCGCCATCGTCCGATGCCACTTTGCACTTTGGCGTCATGGCGACATACCTGCATGCGCTCGGGTCTCTCGGACCCGACGCGGTAGTGCCGCTGCGCGGCTACACCAAGCCGTCGACGTATAGCTTTCCAACGGACGTGTCGCGACCGCTGCTTATGATCGCCGCGGGCTCGGGCATCGCACCAATGCGGGCGCTATGGCAGCAACGACCTGCCACCTGCGGCCCGATGCACCTCTTTTTCGGGTGCCGCACGTCATCCGCGCGGCTCTTTGAGGACGAATTGCTGCAGCGCGGCGTGCAGACCCACTATGCCTACTCGCGCGACGCGTCGGCGGGTCCCACCATGTACGTACAAGACATGGTCGCGAGCCAAATGGCGTGGGTCCAGGTAGCCATTTTGGAAGAGGACGCGAGTGTGTTTGTCTGCGGCCGCCAGCGCATGGTGTCCCAAGTCCGCGATGTCCTCCAGCGACACCTCTCGGCCGAGCAGTGGACATCCTTTGCGCATTCTCCGCGCTACCAAGAAGAAGTGTTTGGATAGCGAAAACGAAGCGTATGTCACCTACAATGCACGACGATTTCGCGAGGGGTAGGTGTATACGGACAGATCATATGTTTTACGACATATCCACCACATATTGTCCACAGCCATCCGAACAAGGCATCGACATGTAAATGCCCTTTCTTGGATTGTCTTCGTGGTCACCAAAGCGAGCTCGCGGCGATTCTCTTTTGTCCATGGCCTGTCCGGACACTTGGACCTTGTATCTCGTCGAAAGATCTGCCCATTCGGTGTCGGTGTTCATTTTCCGTTGTCCACAACGCTACTGGATTCACCGTCGATCGACGATGCACAAGCCGGTCGAGTGGTGCGCATCGTTTCTCGTACGCGTCGTCATCACCAGCTTACCCAAGTGCTTGCCATCGCTGCCCCGGGCCTGCGCAGCTGCTGGAGCTCGCGCCGAATGCCACGCCGACGTACCGCTTTCACTCGGTCAAGCGTCCGTCCTTGTGTTTCCAGCTCGAAAGTGGCGCCGGTGGTCGCCGCAACGGCGACCGATGCGTTCTCGGGCCGACAAAGACGACGCACTGTCCGGCCCAAGCGTGGAGCATTCATGGGCTAGTGATAGTGCTGGCCAAGGACACATTCAAGTGCCTCAAGCACGGCAGCGCGACGTTCAACGGCAACGCGTGCCACGTTTGGGATATTGCGCGCAGTTCTCGAGGGGCCAACCACGAGTGGCTTTACGATGGTAAGCTTTTCGGTCGGTCCAGGACCCGAGCAAGTACATTCGCGTCTCAAGCGCGGGCGACGACGACAGTTGCCATCTCTGGGATATTGTCTACGACCGCCCATGCCCATCGCAAGAGTGCACGCTTGTGCCCGACAAGCCCAACTGCGTCGACTAGGATCTACGTCGAGTCGACTTAATCGAGGTAAAGACAAACGTCCAACAATGTAGTAAGTTCGATTGTCTTTGTGTTGTTGGATATGTTGTTGGCCAAGATTCTATCCAATTAAACCATCGACGGTTTCAGAGGTCATGACGTGGCAGCACGGCGGGGTGGTTTTCATGAGGCCTCTTGCCGAAGTTGCCGACGTTGCACTGCTACTGTACGTCGTGCGTGGTCCAGATGTCATGTGACTTCGTGCATAGACATGTATTGTTTAAGTTGTTTTATCCAAAAGAGACATGTGCACGGGAGACGACGACCGACACTGAGAACGCAACCACGCAAGAATTGCTGGTTGGCTGTTATCGGTGGAAGCGAAGCGCGGTCGTCGGGGCCTTGCGGACAAAGCCAAACGACTTGGGAAGGTGGTGCGAGTGGATGCGGCGGAGGCAAAAGCCGATCGGCAAGCTCAGCGCGCCAAGGCCGAGGCACACAAACCACTGCGAGACGCTCAACGGCGCGCACTCGAAGACGCTGCCGCCAAACTGCACAATGAGCACTTGGAGCACGACTTGGATGACCGAGATGCCGAGGTACAGCTTGTTGGCGAAAAAGCCGTCCATGATGTTGGCCTCGTCGTGAATGCAGCGCGCGTTGATCTCGTTGAAGAGCTGGAGGAAGACGAACGTGTTGAAGACCATCGTGTAGTGCTGGGACGGGTCGGCCGTCACAATTTCGTACTTGCGGCCCGACGGAATGTCAAGCAGCTTCTCGCCCTTGAACGTCAGCGTCAGAAGCACCGCGAGCTGGAAGAGCGCTTGGCCCACAATGTGCTTGGTCATCTTCTTGGAGATGAGCGCCTTTGTCTTGGGGTACGGCTTGCGCTCGAGCATCGCGTCCGTGGGGATCCCAGTCGCCAGCGCGAGCGATGCAAACGTGTTCATGATCAAGTTGACCCAGAGAAGCTGGATCGCGGTCAGCGGCGTCTCTTCGAGGACGACGGCGCCAATGACGCAGAGCGTGATCGCGGTGACCGTGACCGTGAGCTGAAACTGGAGAAACTTGGAGACCGAATCGTAGACGTTGCGGCCCCACTTGACCGCGTTCACAATCGACTTGAAGTTGTCGTCCATGAGAATGATATCCGAGGCGTCTTTCGAGACGGCCGTGCCGCAAATGCCCATGGCGAAGCCGACGTTGGCCTTCTTGAGCGCCGGCGCGTCGTTGGTGCCATCGCCCGTGACCGCCACGACCTGCGGCCCATGAATCGTCGACTGCATCATGCCCGAGACGAGCGTGTACTTATCCTGGGGCGACGACCGCGCGAGGACGCGGAGGTTGGGCCAGATCGCATCGAACGCATCTTGCTTGATGTTGCCGCGGGCGTCGAGGACGGCCGCGCGGAACGTCGCACCTTCCATGACGATAGCGTCCGGGTCGTCGGCCGGGAGGATCCCGCACTTGGACGCGATCGACCTGGCCGTGTCAATGTTGTCACCGGTGACCATGCGCACGACGATGCCGGCTTGGTTGCATTGACGGATGGCGCCAGGGACTTCCGGACGAAGCGGGTCTTCAATGCCGACGATCGCAATGCACGTCAAGTTGGACTCGAGCTGCGCCTCGGGCATGGCCGCAACCACATCGTACGGCGCGTCGACGTCCTTGAAGGCGAGGCAGAGCGTGCGGAGACCGTTCTTGGCAAACGACGAGATGCTCGCCAAGTGGCTCGTGGTATCGTTCAGTGCGATCGACGAGCCGTCTTCAAGGAGCTGCGAGTCGCAGAGACCGAGGACAATCTCGCTCGCGCCCTTGGTGAAGACGCGGGTAGTCGTCGCTGACAACGGCAGCACGATCGACATGCGCTTCTTGGCCGAGCTGAACGGCAGCCAGTGGCAGACGCTGCCAAAGTCCTTGCGCAGCGCCGCGTACGACGGCGCGCCGAGCTGCGACGCGAACATCAGAAGCGCGCACTCGGTCTTGTTGCCCGTGTGGGCACGCTCGGGCCCGATCAACTCGGCGGTCGAGTTCAAGCACATGGCGTGCACGAGGCGCTCGCGCGTCGACGGCGCCAACGTGATCGTATCCAAGTCGGACGCCGGCGCAAACGTGGTCTGGCCAATGCGGCACTGCATGACGGTCATCTTGTTGGTGGTGAGCGTGCCCGTCTTGTCCGAGCAAATGGTCGTCGCCGACCCCATCGTCTCGCATGCACTCAAATGACGCACGAGGTTGTTGTCGGCAAGCATCTTCTTGACCGAGAACGCAAGCGAGATCGTCACAGCGAGCGGGAGGCCTTCAGGGATCGAGACGACGAGCACCGAGACGCCAACAATGAAAAAGTGCAGAAACTCCTTGAGGTCGTCGGTCGACCACGCGGCTTCCTGAACACCAAACTTTTCGATCGAGTAGCGCGTGACGAGTGCAAGGACGACAAAGGTCGAGACGGTAAAGCCGAACTTGCCGAGGAAGAGCGTGAGTTTGTCCAGCTTGCCTTGGAGCGGCGAGACGCTGTCATTCTTGGACGACGTCGGGGCGTTGGCCGCCAACTTGGCGTCTTGGAGGCTGCTGCGCGGCGTCGAGAGCTGCATGTACGCATTGCCGCTGGTCTCGACGACAATCTCGGGTGCTTCCTTGACCGGCGTGGCCTTGCCCATGACGAGCGACGAGATCATGCCGGCTTGGGACGACGCGCCGACGCAGAGCACAAGCATCGTCCCCATGCCTTCCATGACTTTGGTACCCGAGAAGAGAAACGGCGCATTGATCTTGTCCTTGAGCATCAAGAACGACTCGCCGGTCATGGCGCTCTCGTCGAGCTTGAGGTCCGACGAGGCGAGCACGAGACCGTCCGCCGGAAGGATGTCGCCGACGTCGAGCCGCACGATGTCACCCACAACCAAGTCAAACTTGCCAACTTCAGATGGCTCGCCGTCGCGGATGACCTTGATCTTCTCGTCGTCCTTGACCGCGTTCAGGGCGCGGAACTGCTTGTCCTTTTGGTAGTTGTTGAGCGCCGTGACCATGACGACGATCGTGACGGCCAGCAGAATCGAGAAGCCTTCGATCCACGCCGTGCCCGCGCTGCCGCCGGCGAGCGCGCGCGTCGCGGTGGCGTTGCGCAGGACCTTCTCTTTATGGCCGACCGTGAAGCCGAGCACGAGCGAGAGGACGCCGGCGCCCGTGAGCACGATGATCGTGAGGTCCTGGAACGCATGCCACATGAGCGCGAGGAGCGTCGCGGGCTTGGACGGCTCAATGTAGTTTTTGCCATAGGTCTCTTGGCGCTTCTGGAGGTCGGCAACGTCGGCGCTAAAGAGGCCAGCATCGAGCGAGACGTTGAGCGCATACGCGATGCCATCGGCGCCGCCGAGGGCCGCCACCGCGTCCTTGGCCTTCTCCTTGGGCGTCTCGACGAGCCGGATGAGGTCGCCGGGCAGGAGATGCATTGGACGATGGAAAATGAAAACTGATTCGTATGGGAGTTGGTCGACATGGCCCGTGTGTATGGTGGAAATATATACGATGTTAGAGAATATGTATTCGGACAGGATATGGATATGTATACTATTTGCTACAGGATTCATAATATAAGGTAAAAATAATGCTTTTTATTTTACGATATTTGTTGAGCTTGCAATGAAGAAGGCTATGAAAGGTCAAAGGTTTCGGCCGGCATAGAAGGTCAGTGTGGATAGGCTCGCCATAGCAGCTGGACCTCGAATACCCGGCGTATACAGATTGCAAGAGCACTCGGGACAGATCAGGACAGCTCCCTCCCACGCCTCGTGCCAGTTGGGTCGGTGTGTCGCAAGCGCCATGAACATTCGATCGAAGGAATATCTAAGTTAGCTTGAGAAGCCATGCGACACGCGAGGTGCACAATGTATCCAAGCCGCCCAGATGTGCAGATGTGGGGATCGTCGTCTCGACGCAACCACTTTCAGGACGTTTTTTAAGCTCTGTCAAGGCGCAAGGCCTGCACCTGACGTACTGGTATATGTAGCCGTGTAGGGTCTATGCAGGCGCCGTTCCCATAGAAATGAGCGGTACGGTCATCATAGCGTCGACAACACGGCCACACGTCATGGATTTGGATCGATTTTAAAATTACACGAAAAAGCGCACGTCGCACCCGGCGAGCACCCGCCGGAAGCTTCGTTCGTCGCAAGAAGGAACGCCACGAAATCGATCTTCCTCAATCAAGACCGAACTACTTGGGGGCAACCACCGTGTTGGAGTCCGCCATGCCAGTGGTGGGCGAGGCGGGTTGGCTATTTGACTGACACTATCAATTTAGCTTGCTCTGCGCCTCGATCTAGGATTGTATCGTGTGCGATCTTGAAATCGGCCTTCTCGTTCGCTTGCGCAGAAAACCTTTTCCATTTCTTGGAAACAGCCCGAACGTGCATGGTAAAACTTATCGAGCCTAGTATGATGAATAATATGTACACTGCACTCGAATTAAACAACCAGGGATATGTACGACCACCATGGTCGGTGAAGACGCGAGAAAAGAGGGCGGATCATGAGGCCGGACAGTGGGGCCGTAGGGCGGACTGGCACTGGACGCGGCGGAACATGTGACCACTCCACCTCGTTCGCACATCATCAAATACCATCTATACATACGCCCATACACATATATGAATATCTGCGAATCTATTGCTACCATATGTGGGATCCTACTGTACGGAATTCTTGCCTCATCCGTTGCTTGCTGCGACGTGCATGTGTGCATGCTGTCGAGCTGTGCTTGATGGTAGTTCAGACGGGTGCATTTGACGTTTAACCCTAACTAATGAGCCGTTTCATCGCGCTTCTTCCTTGTGTTCTTTGTGGCACATGCCGAGCGTTGCCTTATTATGGTGACCGTCTTCAGTGACATTCGTGTCCGGATGGGGTGTGCTTGATGGTCCCGATGCCAACGGCAATGGGAAAGAGAAGAAAGGGACAATATCTACGGGGCTCGAACCCCGCACCTCCTGCATGTGAAACAGGTCGACTCAGTGCCACTTGCATCTTACCACTTGTGACGGCGGAGGATACTCCTGATGCGGGCAAATACACTGGCAGATACGCATTAGATTCTGTGGTTTACCCTTCTTGCACGTCGGTGATCGGGCAACAAGACCGCCTTGCGACGACTAACACGGCACGAGCGTCCACTCCTGCGCCGCGTACGGTCCGTCGACGGCGTCCCACAAGTGGCACACCACGCCGTTCGACGGCTCGCTGCGGCCGCTCTTGAGGTGAATGCACTTGGTCGGGCACTTGACCGAGCGAAGCAGCTTGCCGTCAAAGCGCCACTCCTGCGCCGGGTACGAGCCGGGCTGGATGTCCCAGAGGTGGCAGGCGTCGCCGTTGCCGGACGGTGCCGTTCCGCTCTTCAGATGGATGCACTTGGTCGGGTCCTTGGCCGACTTGATGAGCGCGCCATCAAAGATCCAAGTCTGTGCTTCGTACGACCTCGGAATGGTATCCCAGAGATGGCAGACGTCGCCGTTGAACGCGGTGTCAGCCTCGCCGCTCTGCAGATGAATGCATTTCGCGGGGCACTTGACCGACTGAATTCGGAACCGGCGCTTCGGCAGCGGCTCGCAGCCAAAGAAAGCAAGCGACACACCGCTGGCGCGCAGCTGCTGGAGCGTCTCGAAGAGCGACTTGGCCTTCAATTTTGGCATCGCGCCGAGCTCGAGCAGCTCGTCGGCGGTCTCGCAGCACGAAAGTGCGTGGCCGTTGATCTCGTGCATCAGAAACATATCCTTGTGCTTTGTAAACTCGAGCGCCGAGAGGAGTTGGTAGACTTGGGCGCAGTTGAGCGACCGGAGCGGCACGACGTCGGTGGCGGCCATCGCCGTCGGGAGGTACACGACGTTCCACTCCTGCATCGGATACGCTCCATCTTGGACGTCCCAGAGGTGGCACTTGTCACCGTCAAAGCCGCTGCCGTCCTTGAGGTGGATGCACTTGGTTGGATCCTTCGCCGACCGAATGAGCTTCCCGTCAAGGAGCCACTCCTGCGCCGGGTACGACCCGGACTGGATGTCCCAGAGGTGGCACACATCGCCGTTGAACGTCGGCCCCGACCCGCTCTGGAGATGAATGCACTTGGTCGGGTCCTTCATCGACCGCAGGAGCTTGCGGTCATAGAACCACTCTTGAGCTGCATACGTGCCCGGCATCGTCGTCCAGAGGTGGCAGACGTCGCCGTTCTCGCTTCGGCCGGTGCCGCTCTGCAGGTGGATGCAGCGCGATGGACTCGCCGCTGACTGCAGAAGAAAGGGCACCGGGCGCGGCGTCGCCAGTACGACGTCACCGAGCTTGTCCATTTGGCAGCAAATTCAGGTTTGGAGACGTGGAAACCATGGAAGATGAGCCGGTAAACGAAAAAAGGACTGTATTCGGACGGGGGTTTCTTCGCCCAGCCAACCGACAGGGCGTTGTCGCCTTGATCTGCTCATCGCTGAGGTCGTTGAGGTCATGCACAGGAAGGAGAGCCGCGATCTCCACCGCTTTGACTACCGGTAGAATCGAATATTGCGTGCACGTTGTGGAAATGCAGAGATCTGCAGGCGAACCTAAAGCGAACAAAGTCTTATTCTATCTATCTATCTATCTATCTATCTATCTATCTATCTATCTATCCATCTATCGATCTATCTATCTATCCAAGGAGGGCTAGGGTGCGATGGGCATCACAATTTGCGAATCTGGCTTCAAGTTGATGGAGGCGAGAGAGTAGAGGGAGGTTATCACCCTTGGCAAACACAAAAAAGTAGCGTAGGTATAGGAATGTTGTTGTGTGTACATGATGATGATGGACAATGGGTGGTTGGCTACTCGACGGGCACGAGTTCCCATTCTTGGCCGGGGTAGTGGCAATTCTGGACTTCCCACAAGTGGCATAAATCGCCTTCAGGGGTGCGCGACGTGCCACTCTGCAAGTGGATGCAGCGGTACTTGTCCTTGGCCGACTTGAGCAACTTGCCATCCAGGATCCACTCCTGCGCAGGGTACGATGGACGGTCCTGGAAATCCCAGAGCTGGCACACGTCGCCATTGGAGGTTGGGCCGTCGCCACTCATCAAGTGAATGCACCGACTCGGCGACAGCACGGAAAAGATGTACCGACCGTCGTAGATCCATTCTTGCGCCGGGTACGGGCCGCTGTGCGTCGTGCGGAGGTAGCAGCGGTCGCCGTTCTCGCCCGAGAAGATTTGCATGCACATGTTGGGGCACTTGACCGACTGCAGCCGGACCCGCTGCTTCGCCGTAAGCGACACAAAGGTCCATTCTTGGGCCGAGTAGGACGGGTATTGAATGTGCCAGAGGTGGCACGCGTCACCGCTAAACGCAGGGTGCATCCCGCACTGCAGATGAATACAGCGCGCTGGGTCTTTGGCCGACTTGATCAAATGGCCCTCGATGAGCCACTCTTGCGCAGGGTATTTGCCCGGCTGCACGTCCCAGAGGTGGCACACGTCGCCATCGCCTGTTGGCCCAGTCCCGCTCTGCAGGTGGATGCACTTGGCGGGATTGCTTGCGAGGCGAATGAGCTTGTTGTCGTAGATCCATTCCTGGCCCCGCACGCCGGCGGCGATCTCCCAGAGCTGGCACCGATCGCCGTTGTAGACGTCGGCATTGCCGCTCTCGAGCTGCAGGCACCGATCCGGGCTTTTGACCGACACGATGCGGCATGGCCCGGCAGGGACGCTCGAGGCGGCGTGCGGCGGCGTCGGGGGCGCATGGGTCGTCGTCGCGGGCGGTGTGTGCGCTGGCTTTTGCGCGGCTTTTTCCCGGAGGAGCTGCTTGGGCACGCCATGCACTTGAAACGCGTGGATCTTGTCATAGAGTGCTCGGGCTTTGATCGCGAGTGTGACGCCAATCTCCTTGACCTCGTCGGCGCATGTGATGCCCATGAGGGCGGCGCCGTTGATTTCGTTTTGCCGAAACACGTCGCAGTACGTGGCGTACTCGAGGGCGGTGAGAAGCGTCGTGACTTGGTCGGTCGAAAGCGACTCGAGCGGCACGGTCGCGTTCGGGATCGCGACGCCGCCACTCGCAAAGCACTGCTTGAGTGGCTTGCCAATGATCGTCATGAGCTTGGCCATGAGTTCGTCGATTTTGGCCGGGAGGAGCTCGGGATGCGAGTCAAAGACGGTCGAGAAATCAAGGTAAAGGTCGCCGCCGAGGGTCATGCCCACGGGCCCGACCCAGGCGCGCGTGTCCTTGGCCTTTGGGTCCATGACCACCGAGATCATCTTGGCGTTCGTTTTGCGCCGCGCCGCGTAGTTGAACTCGAGTTGGCAGTTGTCCTCGCCATTCGGTCCGCCCACCTTGTCCATGTAGCGCTGTGTGACAAAGACGACAATGCAACGCGAGTTTTCAATGCCCGTGATCATCTTCATCTTGATGTTGCCCTACATGACACGAGAAGCATCTTAAAATCTTAATCTTATCAAGGCATGAGATGGCGTCTACCTCCATTTTCTCTTCGTCAAACCACGTTGTGATGCCCCGCTCGATAAGGAGCTGGTTGATGACGCTCACGTGGCGGTGGTTGGCGCCGTCGACGCCCCAGTCATGCGTGAGGAAGACGTCCGTGATCGACGAGAGCACTTCGTGGAGCTTGGCACCAGAAATAGTCTGCGACTCCTTGGACGCGTGCATGGTCCACATCGCATCGTCGAACAGATCACCGCAAATGGCCTGGCATTGCTCCTTGCTGTACGAGTCGCCCGACTCGACGCTTGCGGCCGCGCCCATGATCGCGAAACGTCGTCTGCAACGGAAACTGAAGTCGGTTGTTTGCCACGTTTAGTGAGTCGGCGGCTCGCACGCCATTGACGCCAAACGTGGCTTTACACATGTGCGATGGATGATGCTTTCAACACATGCTCGCGAGCAGTCAACTCGTCGCGACAGCACATATCGGTAGGCAAACCGCGATGGAGGTGAGCCAACGCTAGGACGGTCGTTAGCAGGTAGAGAGATACTTGCTACAATGTTCCTGTGCATGCATCAGCATGGTTCATTGGCTTGTACGTGGAAGACACGCTTGGACCGACGACTGCTTGTGACTCCACAATTTCATGTTTCGAGTTTTACGCCTCGGCGACGGGGACGAGCGTCCACTCCTGTGCAGGGTAGTCGCCGGGTTGGACGTCCCAGAGATGGCACACATCGCCGTTGAACGACGGGTGCGCCATGCCGCTGGCCACGTGAATGCACTTGGTCGAATCTTTTGCCGACACGATGCGCTTGCCATCGAACGACCACTCTTGAGCGGCGTGGGCACCCGGCACGGTGCGCCAGAGGTGGCACACGTCACCGTTAAATGTGCCTGGGGACGCGCCGCTCGCTACATGGATGCACTTGGTCGTGTCTTTGATTGACTTGATCAAAGGACCTTCCAGCAGCCATTCCTGCGCGGGATGGCGACGCGTTGTGACGGTCGTCCAGAGGTGACAGCGGTCGCCGTTGGGCGCACCCTTGGCGTCGCCGCTGATCAAATGCAAGCACATGCGAGGGTCCTTAACCGACTGGATGATAAAGACCATGGGTACGACGAGCCGCTGCGGCACACCGTGGCGATGAAAGAAGCGGACTTTTTTCCACAGAAACTCGGCCATGGCGACATCATATTGACCCAATTGCATGAGATCGTCGACCGAAGTACAGTGCTGCAAAGCGTCGCCGTTGATCTCAAGCGTCCGACATTGGGCCACGAGGCTCGATGGAAAGCCGCCGGATGTGAGCAGATGGGCAATGTCATGCACCGAGAGCGAAGCTAAGTCGACGGTAGGAAGCGCATCATTCGCCGCTTCGTCTGCCATCCGCGTGATCCGCGGAAGAGGCGCATCGATGATTTCAATGGGCTCGAGCCGCCACTGCTGCGTGACGTCTCCAATGACGAGCGGTCGAAGGCCCATGGTTCCATCGCTGAGCTGCGTGAGGCAGGAGCCCAAATCATGACGAGGAAGTAGGTACCCACTGCAATAGACCCACTTGAAGAGAGTTGCCGATGGCGGATACATGCAGCTGCGGCCATGCACGTCAGCGCCGAGGTGCAGCGTCGGTTCGGCCAGCGGCGTGATACTGTGGCCGTCGAAGACCCACTCTTGGGCAAGGCAGCGCCCGGGCGTAGCATCTGCAAGGATGCAAGAGCTTGTGGCATCGGCCGCCAGCAGCACCACGCAAGAGCCCGGTGCGGACTCGGGTACGATCCGAACAGGGACGCCGATCACGGCGCTGGTGGTTTCCATGATTCTTGGTGCCACAACCTGGACGACACGTAATATCCATTTTGCCGGGGTTAAAGATGAGGTAAAACGATTAACGTATCAACCCTATTGTGCGTCAAATGAGCCGAAGCAAGCGGCACCTGCAAACGTGAAGGAGTAGAGAGGGCATGCGTGCTAGCGTTGCGAGCCGACACAGTTCAGCGACGCGACGCGTGGCGTTTCGCATTAATGCAGTTGGTTGTGTTTCTACTGTAGACCACCGACGCGGGCGTGAAAAGACAGAGCTACCCTTCTCGTCCACATGCCTGGCGGAGGATCGGTGGATCGGCTGCAGCTCATCAGTTTGTAGCATCATGCTCTTAAACATCGACTGTAAGTTGGACCGGGCTATCGCGCTAGCGTAATGATGGACATCACACTTCACATGTCAACGCGATCCTGGAGATCTTAGGATTATTTGCCGCGCTCTGATTGGTGCAAATTCAGGCAACCGGTCTCTTGGATTGGTCTGAAAAGCCGAAGTCGTCCAATTCCAGGATTTAAGCTAGCTTTGTGTTTGTATGCTACCGACACTATTTAAAAAAGAGGCCAAGTATTGCATACAAATTCAATTTAATGAGCTTAGTATTTGTATGGTATACAAACACTGGGTAACGCGTATCTTCACTTGCTCAGTCTACGAGTCGCGCAACCGAGCCCATACCGGCCGAGCCCGTCCTCGCCGCCCGCCCGCGACCTCGTCTTCGCCATGCTTCTGCTCCATGAAGTCCTCGCTCACCCCAAGTGGGTCGACCTCTTCATTGCCAAGGCGCACTCGACGGGCGCTGTCCTTGAAGACTTGCATCTCGAGAAGCTTCATGACGTTCTCGTCGCGTCTGTGGGCGGCGACACGGTGGCGACAACGGATCTCACGGCCGCGTCTACTGGCCACGTCCTAGAGGGCCTCTACTTTGCAGTGGCTGACGTGGCCGAGATGCGCGAGATGATGTGGAGCGGCGGCAACGACGACGTACCGTTTCCTCCACAAACAACGACGGTCCGGCGCGACGCCACGGCCTTTCTCTGCATCGCGCGGTCGCCCGAGTCGCTCAAGACTGGCCTCAGTCGCATGGACATGGTCCGCGCGTACAGCAAGCCTGGCCGGTCGGCGATTGTGATCTCTGCCCACGACATGCACGTCGATCGCGCTCGCAACCCGCTGCGGTTTCACTACTTGTGTCGTCGCGCTGCGACTGTAGCGCGGTCCGATCTCCCACCCACCATCAAGCTTGTGGACTTGACGCAGTGGAAGCGCGTGCTCAAAGTCCTCGATATGGATCGCACGCTTCGCCGCGCCTTTCTGGCCAAGGTGGTCGAGTATGTGTTGCTGGTCGCGGCGGTACCGGCGCCTGTCGCGCCAGTGGCGCGGACTGCAGTCAAGCGGCCTGCGCCGTCGACGCCAATATGTCGCATTGTACGCCCGACCAAGGCCATGCGCATGAGCCCCCGCAATCGCGGCAAGCAGCTCCAGGTGACACGTCGTTTGTTGATCGAGGCAAAAGCGCCGTCGTCGGGTTCATCCCAGCAACTTGCCAAGCTTTTGCAAACCACGATCGATGGGCTTCACCAGATGCACGCCCAGATGAAGCTGCTCACAACAACCGTACTCACAACCAATGTCGAGCCCACCACGAAGCCGCTGCGTCGTCGCCACTCGTCCTGCAACTAGGTACCGAGCGCCTGGTTTTGGTTGCCAAGACAATGCAAGAGACGATTTTGATTTCAAATGTGATCCTTGTCGTCCGTGTAGTCTCACGGTCCAATGTAACACGAGCAAAACGGCAATCTTGCAGCAGAGGTTGATGGATCTGGCAAGTGCATGCGTACATATTTGGCTCCTCGCTGCAAGCGAGCCGCTGTAGCCACACATCGGTCTCGTTCTGCAAGATGTCAACTGGCTTCAGTGTGGCGATATAGCGATAACAGTTGAGCAAGGCTCTGGTCCGCTGCGATGACGACGGACTTGCCATGGTTTGAGAGCTTGGTCGTATCTTTGGGGACCCGAGCACAGCTGCTAGAATGGTTTCTCTTGCATATTGCTTGCCACGAGTACTCTAGTAGCATACCGATTCGACTCCCAACAAGGATTGCTGTGTCATAGACCGTTGGCGCGTTGCCTTGGATCGGTAACGGCGCGCCGTGATTGGCTGATGTTTTATGACGAATGCGATTTGATTGGCTACATAGACCCAATCCAGTTGACCAAAATGCCAAGCCATCATTTTGCGATCGGCCACGCAAATGAACGACGAGGTTCGCGCCTGGCGCCGGGCAGCGATCCCGCCGGAGCGATGGCAGGAGCTCCACGCCTTAATGCGCGACTCGTTCTACGGTCTCACGGTCGCGTCACTTCGGCGACTCTGTGCGGAGCTGGCTTTGCCGCGGTCGCGAACCCGGGGGCAGATGACGAGACGCATTGCAGTTGTCATCCGGCAGGTACGCTTGGCACACGCCTCTATGCGAGACGAGCCGTACGAGGCGCTGTCCCATGTAGTTCTACGCTGCCACCGACACGAGTGACGACGACGATGACGACGACAACGATGATGGCGACGACGATGGCGCTTCCAGCGACGAGGTAGTAGACTTGACTCACGACCTATGCATGATCCCTGGCAAATGCGTACATTGCCGGATAGAGCGCGTGCTGTGAGATCTGCGACCGCAGCGACGATGCCGATGCGAGCTTGCTCTGCGACGGGTGCGACCGAGGTGCGTCAATTGGTTCCTCGAGCGCCATCATGGACCTCAGGTTGCAACGTAGTGTACCACACGTTTTGCATCGGACTCGCGACAGTACCAGACGACGACTGGTTCTGCCCTGCGTGTGCGCTGACGGTTGACGCTGGCCAGCTCCATGCGCACGACGAAGGCGCGCTTGAAGAAGACGATGATGACGATAATGACGATGATGATGACGACGATGATGAAGAAGATGCTGTGGCGCCGACGCCCGAGGAGGTGCGTCATTTTCGATGGCCAATACCTACACAAAAGGCCTCTTTGTAGCTGCACCGAGGCATGTGCGAGATGAACGAGCTGCTCGTACACGCCTGCGCGTGCGACGACGTGCCGTGCGTGCGCGCTACGTACTGCGACATGTGTTTGGCGATGAAGCGACTCCTCCAGTGCATGAGTTGGCTCTCCTTCAACGCTGAAGCTCTCGCCATGTCCATCGTCGACGGCTTGATCGAGCTCTTTGTGTTCCATGCGACCCACTGCATGAAAAGCGATACAGGTCTTACCTGCAACGTGCCCTTGTGTCAGCAGCTGCACGCGACCTCTAGCAGTGCGTCGTCGTAAATTGTTTCAATAAATCGTTTGGACCCATTGTACTGGCCATGACAGCATAATGACGCATACGATGTGGACTGTATCGGTCGCTGGTACAGCTGCTGCTGCATTGGTGTCGCTAGGTGTAGCGTGGGGCCGCCCTGCCATTGTGCCGGTCGACCTACGACTACATGAAAAGATGCATGGAAAGATGCATGAAAATCAGAGGTTAACCTTGCTGCGTGCATGGGCCTTGCATGATTCGTTTGCGCGGCGACGAAGTGCATCTAGACAGTGTGCACGATACTCATACTCGGCAGTGACCGACCAGAAAGGGCAGGTCATGTCGTCGACAGCAGCAGGTCAATCAAACGCTTCTCGCTGCCATCCAGCAGCTCTATGGGCTCTCGCACCGGCCACTGAAGAAGATGGCTGCCTGCCGTACAAAGCATCTGAAGCATTGAATCCTCAATTGATTGCAGATTGCCGTATCGCGTAGTCGGCATGTGATTGGCCAAAATGCGATCCTTCGTTCGCCACCCCACCATCTCGGCGTTTGATTGGCCCATTCGGCTCGAGTGATATATCTGCAAGGCCATTGGGCGAAACCTCTCATATGAGTCAGTCGCCGCCTCGAGCCCACAAGGGGCGCACGCCGGCGAACGAGGACGCGGCGCACGAGACGCTGCCGCTGCTAAACTACGATACGTTCGAGCCCTCGAAGCCGCTGTACTCGCTCGCCGTGCGCGTTGACCACCCAGCTGAGGAAAAGTGGATCGAAGATGCGTCGCCGACCAAGCTGCGCATCGCGGACGTGCGCGTCATGGACTGGGACCACGCCAACACGGTGTCGGTCGCGGCCAGCCGTCGCAGCTCGATGCGCAAGATGTCCAATTTCAGCGACAGCGCGGGCGCGGAGGACAACGAAGGCCTCAACGTGCTCTTGGATCCGTACTATGACGTGACGACCGGTCGCATGCGCCGTCTCTTTGCCTACTTTACGCACGACAGTACGTACCCGTTGCTCTATTTCGAAGCCGACAAGTTGTCATAGACAATGACCTCGTGACATACGACGCGTTCCACCACGGGCTGCTCGCGCTCGGCATCGTGTGTCCCGATGGCGCCGACTTTGACGCGTTTGTGCGCAAGGTCGACTCGAACGCGGATCTGCACATTTCGTTTCCCGAGTTTGTGCGCGTCGTGCAGATGGTCAAGCTCGCGCACCTCTTCAAGCCCGAGTACGTGCTCCAGGCGCGCGCACTCCAAAGCGTCTTTCGCGTCGTCGACTACTCGGCTCTGACCATCCACACGGTGGATCCTGTCCGGAAGCTCGAGAGCTTCATGTTCTCGACCAAACCCGCGTGGGCCAAAGTGCGCTGGGTGCACATGGCCGGCATCAGCGACCTCAACGATTTGCACATGCGCCGGCTCGCGATCAAGTACCAGCTCCACCCGCTCGCGGTCGAAGACTGCCTCAAGAAGAGCGACAGCATTCGCTGCAAGTACGAGCACTACGAAGACCACACGTTTGTGGTACTAGATGCTCGCCATCTCGCAAGCATTATGCCACACGGTATTCGCTGCGTAGGTGGTGCCGGTGACGCGCCCCGTCGACGACGCCAAGTCGTGTCTCATCCAAACGTACATTCAGAAGCACCGCAACTTGCTCTTTGAGCGCGACCAAGCGCTCGCCGACGGCAACGAAGAGTACGCGGACGATGACGACTACGCGTCACAGACGCCCGAGACGCTCCACGGCATGCTCAAGAACCTCCGTTGTCTCATGCGCAAGCCGCAGCAGCTCTGCATCTTTATGACGCGCGACGACAACGTGCTGAGCGTCCAGGAAGACGCGGACGTGGGGGACGACGCTGCGTTCCAGCTCTGGGGTGCGATCTACGACGACAACATGGGGAAGTCGTACTCCAAGCTCCGCAACCACAATGCGCATTTCCTTGTGATTGCGATTTTGAACGCGATTGTCGACGAGATGCGGCCGCTCATCCAAGTGTTTGAGGTCAAGATCGCAGTGTTGGAGGCCCTCCAAGGGCTCGAAGGCACCAAGTTTGACACGAAGCTCGTGTCGCACGCCAAAAACAGCTTCTCGCGTTGGACAAGCTCATTCGGCCGTTCTTGGACCTTGTCGACGGCCCGATGAGCGACCAACCTGAATTTCAAACGGTATTTTTCATGGTTTCCACCATGAAAAATATGTTGTTTTTTTCTAAACGTGCACCAATTGTCTAGGGCGAAGTCCGCAACTACGTGCGCGATGTAAAAGACCACCTCAAACAAATGGCGAGCGACGTCAAGGAGTACCAAGTCGCGCTCAACACAATCCTCAACGACGACCAGTACACGCGTGCGAAAGCACAGGCGGATGTGTCGTACACCATCTCGCTCGTCGCCGCGCTCTTCCTTCCCGGCACGTTCATGACGGGTCTCTACGGCATGAACTTTGACAACATGCCCGAGCTGCACACGCAGAACGGATACTACGTCTGGTGGTTTGTCTTTGTGTGCATTTGCATCAGTATGGTATCATACCTTCGCTTCTACCGCGGATGGATTTAATACCCGAACGACCTTGATGTTCCTATGACGTGTTCATGTGTTCGATGATGCGTGTGTCCTATGTGTGGTAAACAGCGCAGAGCTGTCGCCAGCGAGACCGTGTTGTTGTCAACCACAGAGATTTCGTCGATGGCTCCCAAGGGAAAATACAATTGATTCCCTTGATGGATCCCGACGTATTAATTTTTCAACCCAAGGCGAGCGCTGCTACATCCCGGGGATATCGTACAGCCGACTAAAGAATGCGATACACGTATGGCAAGCCCACAAGCTTGCAGCATTTGTGACCGATCAAACTGAATTCAGAGATTCTTTGTATTTCGTTTTAGGGCTGCGCCGAAATTTTATCAAAGTATCAAGATAGGACTCTTCAATCGCTTCATGTCACGCTGCGTGACCAACTCGTCCTGTTCCCTTTGCCCTCGGCCTCCGGATTGTTGGGTAGATGCTTCAATCCACCTGCCACGGCACGCTTCTCGAAGCCACCATTGATTTTACGACATATCTTGTGCTTTCTCCGAAAGGGTTTTGATTTATATAACCGCGGCAAGCCGCCATGGACGCGCTCTATGGGAGGTGGCCGTTGCCGTTGTCGAACGCGCCAAAGCTGAGGCTGTTGGGTAGCTGCTGCGTGCGCAGCGTCCCTGGCACGGACGCCGCGCGGTATCTAAGTTTCAATCAACGATCAAAGTATCAAGAGAGAGAGACGAGTACCCGAGAGCCATGCCGACCAAAAGCAGCACGAGGCCCGTGACGAGCAAGACGGCGCGTTTCCGGGCGACGCGGTCGTTCCAGAGGCCCGAGAGACTCCACTTGTCTTCAATGTAGATCGGTTTGGCCTGCTCGACCGAGCCGCCAGTCAGATTCGCACGCTCGAGATCCGAGTCGGTCGTGTACTTGCGGTCCGCAATGTGCTTCATGTGTCAACTACACAAAGAATCTGAAAATGCATCGAGATGGCGTCGCGTGGCAATAGAAAATGAGAAGGATTGCATTGTTGTTCGACGAAAGAAAGACCGTCCTCGAGACCATGAAGCCTCGACGACACGCGCTGCGATTGCGCTGCTTCTGGAAAAGAAGCGTGGTCGTCCACCGTGCCATGTCCTCTAGCCCACTAAGCTTACTAGTAGCTTACTAGTAATGTCGACGAGCACTCAGCTCAACCAAGAGACGTCGAGAAAGGGATACTTGGATTTAAATCGAAACAATTTTTGCCAACGACCATCTTGTCACCGATATTGTCGTGAACAATACTTGTTCGCCCTTCAAAAGCTTGCTACACAGCGCGAGGCAGTCACGCCATTTTACCCGCAGTAGTTAGGTGGTACCAAGTCAGCGTCGTGGCCCGCAGTCCATCACATCAGCTCTGGCTCCATCAAATCATTCTGGACGTGGACAGCATCACGCACGGCGCAAGGATGGACATGCGCCTCAATTAGGCGACGGTTCATCGACCTGGCCACAGCAGCTCGAGACACCCGCCTTTCCGCACAAGCTGCGAGTCGACCAAGCGTCCCTGCTTGCATCCTACCACCGACGACGACCAATACCAAGGGCCCATAAGCTGTTTATTGACCCTGGCCAATATATCAGGAGCTTCGATCAGAGCGCCTACATCCCAATAGGTTGAAGCGGTGTGCGTGGCACCGCGAGACGTCAAGTAGTAACTTGGTGTCGCAGGTGATGCGGCTTTCTCGAGCTCGACCAATCGTCGGCCACGTCCCATGAACCTCTATCAACGTATATAGTATTAATCTATATAGGTCTCCCCGCCGGAGACGGCACCGTAATAAAATCCATCTTTGTTTTAAAATAACTTGACTTTTGTATCGAAACCCCACCTGGCCACCGATTTCGGGTCAAAAAAGGCAGCTTGGTGGCACATCCCGCTTCGCAAGTCAGCTTGTCCGACGGCGGGCTTTTTAGCCAATGGCCTTGCGCCTCGGTGGCCGACTCCGACGGCCGCAGACTGCCATTCCCCATCAGCTCCATGTTGTCGACGTTGCTGCGTGACGCGAGCCTTCTCGACGGCCCGACGACGGCGTCCAAGGAAGAGGAGTACGTCTGCGACGTGTGCAACCAAGCCTTCCGCTTCAAGGGCAATTTGAAGCGCCACCAAATGACCAAGCACGTCGGGCTCAAGCCGTTCCAGTGCGCGCTGTGCCCCAAGACGTTTGCGCGCAAGGCCGACATGCAGGTGCACATGCGTGTGCATACGGGCGAGAAGCCGTACCCGTGCGCCTTGTGCGACAAGCAGTTTGCCCGCATCTCGGACCTTCGCTCCCACGAACGCACGCACAGGTATGCAAGCCTTGTATACACGGTGGCGACGATATAGTATGGCTCACGACGGCGAGTAGTGGCGAGAAGCGCTTTGCGTGCGCATTTCCGGGCTGCTCGCGCCGGTTTGCGCGCAAGGTCGATCTTCGCAAGCACGAGTTTGTGCACGAGACCGCGGCCAAGGCGGCCAAGCGCCAGCTGCAGCCCAAGCAAGCGGATGCGTGCGCACCGACGCACGACCACGCCGCCCACGCGCGCGGCTGCGGCCACCTCAGCATTGAACACGGCAACCACTTTGACTTTATCGTCAACAACCAGCTCGTGTGCATGGACGGCGTCAAGTCGCTCGCGATCGTGCCCCGCGGGCCGCACGAGCCGCTGCCCCACGGGTACGACGATAGGAGATGATGTCGCAGTGGCTCAATCATGCATTTAGGCAAGAGCCGAGCCACGGACCTGGCTGTGGCCACTTGGCCGTGCGACACAACGACCACGTCGACTATGTCGTCGACAACTCGGTCTACTGCCAGCACGGTAAACAGGCCGATGCTGCTGTGTAGCTCATGGCATGTGTAGGCGGTGTGGTCTACGACTGCGACTCGCTCAAGCTTCTCGACGAGGACTTTTGGGACTTTTTCGGGGCCGTCGACTCGATGACGACGACGTCGTCGACGCCGAGCGTCGAAGAGATCTAAGAGGTCCTTGCTTGCTGCTTGTGTGTAATTTATCCAGCAATATTGAATGTGAGCTCCACTACCGCACGTGTCGCCGCGCGCACATGGACACACATATATATATATGAACGTAAAGACTTGGCATACGCAGCGCCATGCCTAAATGCGTGGGAGTTGGCACCAGCACTTGGCTGTTGGGCGTGAGCTGCGCACGCAGAGATCTATTCCGCGGTGGACCCCACTCACCGCGCCTTAAAAATACTCGATCGATCTCGGTGGCCTCGCCAGCCTCTGTCGAAAACGTGTGGCGCGTAGCGTCCGAGAAGAGGCGACACCATCTTGATGTATTGATACAACCCGGCGTAGATGACGGTCGGGTCTGGGGGACGGCCAGTGGGGAGACGAATACTGGCATTTGCATCATCATCATCATATTCATTGTCGTCATATTCACTGGTAGCATGCGCATCGCACAACGTACGGGGTACGTCTAGTCCCAGTACTTGATGAGGCCGTCCCAGCCGCACGTGACGACCTTGGACGCTTCGAGGGGGTGCCACGCAACGCCCATCGTCGGGCCCTTCGAGTGCGCTTGGACCTTCTTGAACATGCGCGTGGTCTTCCAGTCCCAAAAGACGAGCTGGCCTTCGCCGTCGCCGCTGACCACGTACTGGCCGTTGGGGCTAAAACCGACTTGGCAGGCATACCCGGCGCACGCGTGACCGCGAAACACCTTGCGGCGCTGGAGCTTAAACTTGTCGCGCGCCGTGTACACGTCAATCTGGTTGCTCAAGCACTGGCCCGCAAAGTAGTTGCCGCTTGGATGCAGCGACGTAGCCGGCATCGAATGCATGCCGGGCTCCGAGATGTACTTGATCGGGACCGGAATGCCCCACTCCCAAATGAGAATCTTCTTGTCGTCCGACGTCGAGACAAACCTAGCATCCTCATCAGACTCTCCGACGTCGTTTGTCTTGCGTACCGCCGGTTGTCGTCCACGAACGTCACGGCGTTGACTGTCTGCAAGTGGTGGTTGTACTCTTGGGTGACCTCTACACCACCGTTATTTACACGGTGATCGAGAGGTTGAACGCACCGCCCGAGCGCGTATCAAACTGCACAATCATATGGTTCGAGTCGCCAATGACAAACTGGTTGGTCTCGACCGGGTGAAACTACATGCCATCGATGAGTGGACATTGATGAGAACAGGCTCGTTGTACCTTGATGCAGTACGGGACGCGGCGGTTCGTGTACGTCTGGAGGACCTGGCCCGTCTCCGTGTCCCAGAGCCGAATGAACCGATCAAAACTGCACGTGAGGAACGTCTTGCCGTCGGGTGCAAAGTTGATGCCACGCACAGCGTTTGTGTGGCCTTGGTAGATGCGCTTGCACTTACGCTCGTTGTAGACGTCCCAGATGCGCACCGTCGAGTCGAGACTGCCACTGAGCAGCAGATGACCGTACTTGGGGAAGAGCTCGATCGCTTGGACGCCCTTCGTGTGACCTTCCCACTGGTGGATCGCCTTCTTCGGAAGAAAGACATCGTGCTGGCCGTCGTCGGCCTTGAGTTCGCGCGGGTGCTCGAGCCACGACCGGCCTTGGTAGTCGTACTCTTCGCGGTCCAGATACGCCGTCCTAATCGCGTACCATGAGCCATCAATAGGTATCGAGGAAGGGCGCGTACTTGGGCTCGACGGCCTTCTGGCCAGGCTGGAGGCGCGGCGGCAGCAGATGCGCGACCTTGCGCTCAATCATACGGTCAAAGTCGACCTCGTCGTCGTCGTCGGTGACGCGCTTCGCACGCTTGGCTTCGTTCTCGGCGATGAGCGCCTTCTGCGCGTCCGAGACCGTGCCTGCCTCGACGTCGGACGGGACCCAGAACGTGCTCTTGTCTTTTGCGGCGCCCAGACGCCGTGGTCGGCCTCGGACCCAACGTCCTTGACAAAGTTCGGGTCGACCTTGCGCTTCGGCGCCTTCTTGTAGAGCGGGTCGGTCGTCGCTTGGCGGAACTGCTGCGCGTGGTAGACTTCGTCAAAGCAAAAGTCCTCCATGGCCGTCGCCTCGACGACGCCCGTCACGATTTCCTTGCCGGCGCCGACCTGCAATGGGTTGTGGCGCATGTACGGGTTCTTGGGCCCGAGGACCGGCGCCATCGACGTGCCAATGGGCTGGTTCAGCGCCAGCGTCTTGGCGTTCGGCGCCAGCGCCATGGACGTGGCCAGCGGCAGGAGGACGTCGGGCGCCGAGTTGATGCTCACGCTCGGCCGCGCGACCTCTTCCTCGTCGCTTGACGCTGCGTACGCGGCCAGCAAGTCCATCGGATTGAGCGGTGGCCGGGGTGTGAAATTGAGTTCCACAAAATCACTTGCTTTTTGTATACCCACAACTTGTAGGACTTCTGCCACGAATACCGGATACACGAGATGATTTACGGATACCAAGAATGACTACCTAGCACGGATAAACCGGCGAGCTTTGTACCAAGAGTGGGGCTAGGCGCACCATACGACGCTATCGAGCAGCAGCAGTGCAGGTATGTAGCATGTATATACTTGCAGCCATAAGAAGCACACGATCGAATCGAAGAGAGCGGTCTCGGAGCTCTCAAAGGCTGTCATGACCAGATTAACCTCCTCCGACGGCAGGCATCGGGGGTCAGCGGCTCTACTGATTTCATGCAGGCTCGCGCACCTTCGATGATGCAAGCACCTAGTGGCAAGCCATGGAGGCACCAAAGCCAATGCAACGATATTTAGTGGTATCATCTTGCAGATGCATCAAGAGGGAAGTGAGGTCGCCTTGGAAGAGCAGCTCTTCCCGTCAGCGAATGTCATGCGGTCAGACGTCTTGGTCCATCAAGGGCTGGAGGGATAGGACCAAGATGTGAGAAGTCCGTGGAAACGGTAGGCAAGATGGCGGGCGTTGAAGCGGCCGGTAATCCGGATACGAAAGATATGGCGCCGGATAAATAGCTATTTTTAGACAGCACCATATTGCATGCAATTATGCATTTCCGAATTTCCAGCAAGAAGCGAACAAGAGCAACATGGACGTCTTCGCGGGCCTCGATCCTCTTGGCGGCAAAGGCAGCAAGCCGACGACGCCGAGCTACCCGCCGTACGGTGCGCCGCCGCCGCAAGCCAATATGGGCGGTATGCCCTCGTCCAACTTTGGCAGCAACGGCCGAGGCGTGAACAACAGCAACACGATGATGGGTGGCATGCCCACATCCAACTACGGCAGCAACGGCGGCTCGTCGATCAACATGGGCGGTATGCCCGGTATGCACGCGATGCCGTCGATGGGCGGCATGAACATGAACATGGGCATGACCATGGGCGGAATGCCGCCGACAAACTTTGGCAGCAATGGCTCGTCGGGGATGCACATGGCCGGTACGATGCCAGGGATGCACGCCATGCCCCCCATGGGCAACATGAACATGGGCGGTATGAACGCGATGCCGGGCATGATGAACATGGCGCCGAATGGTATGGGCATGCCTCCGCAAGGCCCGCCCGGCGCGCAGCCCGTTATGTACGACAACATCAAGAACCTTCTCGAGAAGAAGGCACCGCCCAGCACACCCACGGGAGGTGACGGCGGCGGTGACATGTTCAGCTGTTTCGGCGGCGGCGACAAACCGAGCTCCCGCACGTCGAGTGGGACGTCCTCGAACTCGCAAGCGCCGGCCGGGGCCTTTGATCCGTTCGGCGGCAGCGGCGCACCGCCGGCCCCGGCGTCTGCAGGTGTCAACCTCTCGATCTTTGGTGATGCGGCGCCGTCGACGTCGTCGGGCAACATCTCGACGAGCTCGTCGACCCCGAAGAACAGTGCGCTTGCCGACCGCCTCCGAGGCTCCAAGCGTCAGACGCAGGAAGCCCAGCGGGCATCCCTCAACGTTGGAACGTACGCCAACTCGAACGCGGCGCTGGCCCCGACGCCGTCCATCAAGAAGCAATTGGGTGGTGCGGACGCGGCGCCTACTGGCAACGCGCCAGCGACGACAGCCACCTCGAGCCCCGACAATCTCTTGGGCTTTTAATAACAATAGCTAATCGACTAATATTCGAGACCGAATGCAAGCACGTCCCTGGGGTTGGCAGCCGCGTCGTTGTACTACGCATCACTCTATGGGCACATGTGTGTAATTGCTTGTACTTCACCTCTATCTTCTGGAGTGGTATGTCCCTTCCATCAAGCAAGGATTCGTTCCAGGGACGAGGTTGCGAGGCTTCTTGCCAACCGTGCACCCTCGCGTACAGTACAGACCGAGGCGAACAAGCAGTCTTCACGACCCGGACACGTGAGCGTAGTTAGATTAATCGTGTTGGCGTAAATATTTATCTAGTCATCTTTCTACACGCAGAACCAGGCGAGGACGCCGATGACCGCGGCCGCAGCGATCGGGAGCGCCACGTCGGTACTGCTTGTCCGCGGCGGGTACGGGACCAATGCACACTCGTGCAGAAGGTCCATGACATGTGTGTGGTGGAAGCGCCAAGCGTACTCCATTGCGGTCTTGCAGTCGCGCGGCTGGATGATGCCTTTGGCCGACAAGAGCTTGCGCACAATCTCCATGTGGCCATGGCGCGCCGCGCGTTCCAAGGCGTACGCCGAGCCGCGGACGCCGACCGTGTCGACGAGGTACGCGACGACGGGCCCGTGGCCATTCTCGGCGGCGAGATTGAGCGCCTTTGTACAGTCCAACTCGGCGCAGAGGTCGAGGATCGCGCATAGCATGGCCACGTGGCCCTGTTCGGCGGCAGCGGCCAGCACGAGGTCGGTGAGAGGCATTGCCGCCTCGTCGTGCACGTAGCGCAGCGCGTCGACATTGCCCGAGGCTGCCACGTACTCGGGCACCTCGTTCGAGATGTAGTCGGCGCGGTGGCGGTGGACCCAGCGCAAGCCACGGACGCCCGATGTCGCAAGCAGCAGCGAGAAGGCGGGGCGGTCGTCGTACCGGAGGCAGCGCGAGCTGTTGTCGTACGCGACGACAAAGGGCACGAACTCTTCGGGCGTGCCATCTTGGAAGGCGACGATGCTGCGGAGGACCTCGGGCATCCAGAGCGCGCGCAGGACCGGGTTCGTTGCCACCATGCTTCAAGTCTGTGCGCTTCGAGGACGGTGTCTTTGTGAGCTTGGAATGCAATCCTAAATCGCCAACCGGACATTTGTCCGGATAAAACGGGCACCGACATCGGCCCACGTTAAACGCGTCGCTTCCAACGAGAACCTTTACACGTCGTCATGCGAGCACACTGACTTGTCGGAGGATCGTAAAAGAATAAACGTGTCGGGACGGGCCTCGAACCGGCGGCGCCCATAAAGCCATGAACCCATGAAAAAAGGCCATGACAGCTTCGATACACCACGTTGCAGTCGACTGCTTGGGATTGAAGTGTAACACGGCATGAGATCCTGTGTTCGAGCTGCACACACGGTATGTAGTGCTGCTGGCGGCTGGTAGGTGCGAACGCCGACGAATTGAGCGCTTGCGACCTCGACGCAGCACGTGAAACAACAACCAACGCCAACATTGCGAGATGCACCGAGTGACGAGCCTTGTCAAGAGGGCGAGTGACGCAAGGAAAGGATGTCATCGGATATGGTCATCGACACGGCTTCTTGTGGGCAGAGAAGCAGCGAACGCGCGCGTAATGCTTGTTTGGTGGAAACTGCGATTCTCCTGCCGGGCTTCCTGCACTGATCCGCAGCGGTGCACGCAATGACGTGCCACGATCGACGTACTACTTGATCTGTGTCTGCGTATCGATGTCGCCGCCAAGAAGACTCTGGATTTATCAGTGACGCAAAATCCTGCGTGGATGTATCTGTGTATGTCGACGCACCTTTGTAGACCGTGAGCGAGTATGGATCCAAGCGTGTATTGGCTTGGCCGTTGAACGCAGTGGGGGCGAGATCGAATCTAGCACGTTGCGAGACTGGATGATTAAGGGTTACCTCCGCTACAGCCAGACTTGTCGGGAGGTCGCTCGTGCACATATTACACTGTACCGGTAAGCGCTTCTAAGCGTCTCAATGATGACCTTACCGCATGGGGTGGCATTGGATGCGAAATGATATTTGACGTTTCGCGCGAACTCGACGTTGTATGCGTTGATGTGACAATGGTACGAGGCGCATACGAGAACGCGCCGCCGGTCGTTGGAGACATCGCCACAGCTTCAGAAAGAAGCACATGGCGACTAGTGCGAGCTCAACGAGCACCACAGCTCTGTGAGGATTGCCACAATGCAGCTGGCTCCGAGTCGACCTCCTTTTGTCCAGTCGGTGGATTCCTACTTCACATGCAGGAGGTATGGGGTTCGAGACCCGTCGACCTTCTCCCGTTCGTCTCTTTCCCAATGGCGTTGGCAACGGTGTTAAGAAGGGAAATTGGCCAAACGATGCTATGCGGTAAGGCACCACAAGCAATAACACTAGCAACACCCGAGAGGCCTCCCCCTGTGACAGAGATGCGCCAGTAAACATAGTGTAGTACAATACCCTGCTTTGCGCAGCGACAGAGTCCAGGGGACGATCCATTTGGTGTTTTTCTGTTCGAAGGCGAGCGTGATGCGCACCGCTACCTACCGCAACCCAGACACGACGTCGTCGATCGAGTGGCGGTTGCAGTGGCGATGGCTGGCCAGAGTCCTCTTGCTGCTAGACATGCACGCCATCATCACGCGAGGATGTAGTCTTGTGCTGGAAGAAGCAATCACAGGTTGGCATCCAAGGTGGCCAAGACAGTAGAGCTCTTTCGAAAACCCAGTTGAGTTGAATCTGAGTCTCAGATTGTGTCGCACGGGTCGAAACTCAACAGTAAAATATCTGGGCATTTCGAAGACCTGGCGACTTGAGTTTACACAGTGGCGATCGGATGGCAGCGCTATCCGGAAATAAAAATAAAATACAGCATGCTCGCATTTCTCGACGGGCGCTGCCAACGACAGGTGGGCCGCGGCAGTCGCCTGCTGACGTCCTGGAGCTAGATTAGTCGCTGCCCGCGCCGCGCCGACCTGTAGCATCGTCGCGCAAGCAGCCGTACAAGGTGCTTCTCAAGCAGCTGCTGCTCAAGAAGCCCGCGCTTGTCCAGGCCGCGCTTGTCCAGGCCGCCCCTGCCAAGCCTGCGCAAGTCGATCCCGCCGCACACGATCCCGCGCTGCACTAGCAAGACGTCGACGACGAGGCCAGGTTTGAGGAGAGACCGCGGGAGGAACGGCTAGTCCATGAACTGCATGGTGAAGCGATACTGCTAGATGGAGGAGGATGGATTGGTTGGAGCGTGATGTCTGGGGATGGACAAGCGCGGAGCGGGAGTCCGCAATGCAGAGGCGCATGAGCGTGCTAGAATCCTATCGAAGCAGAGTATTAAGCGGCGCGCGAGGAGCGCCATGAGCCCTATGGTCACCTCAACTGAGAGCGCTAAGACAAGCAGCGCCATGGAGCGATAAGCCGTGCAGCGCTCGCGCCGTCGCTCGTCGAGCGCCACCGACTGCACCTCTATCCGTACGCGAGGGACCCGACGAATCGGACCAATCAGAGACTCTCTCAACTCGCTCGACGCCGTTGAGACAACAGGGCACTTGTGGTAACTCGGGACGGCGTTGAGTTTGGAAAAAAATCGATTTTTTTACAACAGCCAATCAGATCGCTTGAAAATCGGCCGCCGAGACTCAGATTCAACTCAACTGGGCTTCGAAAGAGCTCTAGTGTCTTGACAGTGTTTTGCAAAACAGTGCGTGTCTATATCCGGACGTCCGGTTAAACAAAGATTTACCGCTGGGATGGACAACGTTGGTCTTGCGTCGGCCCTGGCCGCTGCCCGCGACGCCCTCTCGGTGCGCGGCCTCAAGCACGCTGCGACCTTTGCCTGCGAGCTCTACGCTGGCCTTCCGAGCGTGCTGCACGAGCGCGTCCATGCGTCGCCGCCGGCGCGCGAGGTGCGCGTCAACCTCATGCACCTGCTGCCATTCATGCATCATGTCGTAGGCCATCCGCGGCATGGATGGTGTTCTCGAGCTCGCGCGCTCGTACTTTGATGTGTCCGAGTATGCCCGCGCAGCGCATGTCCTCGACGCGAAGCACGGCGCGTTGTCGGGCGTCGAATTCTTCCTCTTGCATTACGCTCGTTACTTGGTACTCGGCCACTTTCGCAACACACATTGATCACCATGCGCTAGGCAGGCGAGCGGCGCAAGGAAGCCATGAGCACCGAGATGAAGGTCGTCGCCGAGCCGACCAAGCTCACGGCGCCGAGCCCGCCCAAGCCCGTCAACCCGTACCTGCGACAGCTTCAAGAGGACCTCTCGACGGCCGACGAGAACGGCCAGCTCGACGCGTTTGGCTTGTACCTCTACGCGATTGTGGTCAAGCAGATCGCCGGCTCGGCACCCGGCGCTGCGTATATGGCGTTGACGGCACGCAATGCGACTAACTCGTCGTGATATCGTAGGAGTGACCACGTCCAGCGATTGCTTTGGCGGTCGCTGCAATGGTTTCCGTGGAACTGGTCGGCTTGGCTTGAGCTGGCGCAAGCCGTGCAGCTCGACACCACGTCGCCCTTTGTGCGTGCGACGGATCGTCTTTCGATGCGCTCATTCGACTGCGTAGGATGTCCACGAGCTCTCGACGACGTGCCCGTGGATGGTCGACCTCTTCCAAGTGCATGTGCTCTTGGAACAAAACCATGGGTCCCAGGCCTTGGATGTGTGGACGCGACTTTACAACGCTTTTCGATGTAGAAATGGATCTATGTAGGTTTTATTGCCGCTGCGCAAGCAATTTCCAACGTGTCAGTACCTCCTCGCCCAAACGGCAGCCGCTCAGTACCATTTGCAAGGTCTCCTGGTCCTCGAAATTCGAGTCGTGTGGAACCTGCGACTAGATTTCGACCAGGCCCACGAGTCGTTTGCTGCGCTGACCAAGGCCGACCCATACCGCGTCGATCAAATGGATCTCTACTCGAACGTCTTGTACGTCAAGGTAACGCTAGGACAATGGCGAAATCGAGTGAGACGTAGTATGCGTAGGAAGACAAGTCGGGTTTGAGTTCGTTGGCCCAGCACCTGCAGCACGTCGACAAGTACCGTCCCGAGACCTGCTGCGTCATCGGCAACTACTATTCGCTCAAAGGTATATCAAACGGAGGGACAATGACAGTATACCTCCTCCTCATGCAGGCCAGCACGAGCGCGCGATATTGTATTTCACGCGGGCGCTGACGCTGGACCCGCAGTGCTTGTCTGCGTGGACGCTCATCGGGTAGACATTATGATTCACTACGGTCGTTGCTCAAGAAGCGACTAGGCACGAGTACATTGAGCTGCGCAACACGGCCGCCGCCATTGAAGTCTACCGTCGCGCGATTGATATCAACGCCAAAGATTACCGCGCATGGTATGATGCCATGTTCTGCAACTTGGAGTCTTTTCTTGCATTTTAGATATTGATGGATCGCATTAGGTATGGGCTCGGCCAAGCGTACGAGATCCTCGAGCTGATCCACTACAGCGTGTACTACTACCAGAAAGCCGCCGCCATCCGCCCGTACGATGCTCGCATGTGGTGTGCGCTGGGTGGCTGCTACGAGAAGCTCCCGACGCCGCAACCCGGCCATGCAAAAATGTGCTACCAACGGTGCGACTATCCAACTATCCAACTATCCAACGGCATGGATTCATGTACTATCCAAACATGTAGCGCGATCGGCAACAAAGACGCCGAATGCATTGCGGTCTACCGCCTCGGCCGACTCTTTCAGAAGGAAAACAACGCGGAAAAGGCGGCCGAGTTTTACCAATTGTACAAACTAGGACAACATGTGCACACGAGTGTGTCTCATTGGTGCGAGGTAGATATTGGCGCGACCGCGGCGTCGCCCAAGTCGACTCGCCCGAAGCCGCGAGCGCCGTCCTCTTCCTCGCGCAGTACTTTAAAGAGAAAGGGCTTTACACGACGGCCACCGAGTGGTGCAATCGGCTGCTCGACCGCCAAGGACCAGTACAGAATAGTATACTTTGTAGCACGGACTAAACTATGGCTGTAGGAGCGGGACGAGGCCAAAGCGATGCTCCAGACCATGCGCAACCTCGAGTTTACGCCCTTTTCCTAGTCGAACCTAGTGCTGCAATGGACGACGTTGCTTTCGTTGAGCTGATTGTTGGTGGAGCGTGACGCCCGTGCGTCGGTCTGGTGCGACCAGGCACTCACACTGCTGGTGTCCGAACCAGACTTCGCTGCGTACCCATGAGGCATAACCACGCAGCCCCTTTGCGGCATCGACACGCATGGTCATATTGGCCTTCTCGCCCTCGTCGCCCTCGTGCAAATGCGTGCAACTGCGAGGTAGTAGCAGCCTTGATCGCGCGCAGCTGCAAGGTACTGCATGATCATGAATCAAACGTTGGATCCAGTCGCAGAGGCGAGCGCTGATTGGTCCCTTTCTCGGATTGCATTTCAAATGTAAGGGGTAGGGTTGTGAAACGCCGCGTTTTTGTGTTGTGGCCATTGCGCTAGGCTTCCCCACAGCGACCCATACAAGTCTTCCTACTAGTACTAGTATATTGTAGCCGGTTGATGGAGCGACTCCGCTTCGTATCGACGCGTGGATGCAGGTACTGGATGGGCGTCGCAGTGCCAAAGAACCTACGTAGTGCTGGAGCGTCCGACGGAGCCGAGCCGAGTCCACGCTGGCGCCAGATATCGAAGCCACGAACCAGAAAACGGGTGCGGTCTGAGCCAGCACATCGCACTCTGGCCGCGCAAGATTCCGTTGAAGCGCGTTGCGACGGAGCCGATGCAGTAAATGGTGACACGTGAACGTGCGGGACGCGTCGTGCCTGTGTGTTGCAACATCCATACAAAACCGCATCGTACACTGCCAGCTATTAGTTACTAAATTTATATTGTTTTACGCGGTGTGGGGATCCATAGCACAACGACTTCAGCCAAGGCGGCCGTTCAAAAAAGAAGCCGGTGCATTTCGTATACGAGAAGGTGCCACTGTTTCGAACGGCCAAGTCGGATCCACAGAGACACGCTGAAGACAAAGATATGAGATATGAAAACGCGCTCGCTGCTGCGTCCATGTCGGCAACACACCACACTTTTGTTTTGTGGCGTCGTGGAGCAGACATGGTGGCGAGTGGTCCATTGAAAGCGGGTTTGTCCGCCGTGCGCCGCCGCCACCTCATGATCATCACCAAGCTGCTCAATGACAGCGCTTCGTGTACGTCGCTCCACGTCACGACGATCACTGACAAAGTCCCGAAGCTCGCGTACAAGATGGAGCACCGCTTGTTCCAGCTTTGCTCGGACGAGACCGTGTTGAACGAAGACACGATCCGTGACCGGCTCAAAACCATCATCTCGAACCAGTGCATGGCGCGCGTTGTGCCGTGCGACGTCGACACGACTATGTAGTCAAACAAGCCCTCCGCCACAGTCTCCCCAACACACAACCAACCCACGAATTTCTCAATTGTATGGTGCATGTATGTATAGCCCCTCGTTTCCAATCTCTAATATTTTGAAATCTAAGCTTATCTTTATCAACGCGAATCGCATCGAGATGCATTACGTTGAGCTCGCAATCGATGCGTGGCCCTTGCAGTGGTGCTTGGGTGCATGATGCGGCTAAATCGCGGGCGATGCATAGTCAGTTGAGAGAGATCGCCCCCCACGGCTTGTTTTATGCCACGATCCCACCAATCAGCGACGACTTGGACTCCATTTTCAGCCAATCACACACGTTTTTAAGCATTTTCAATGCGCTTGTTTCTGCACGAGCGAAAACGTCCGTCCGCTACGCGCCTCTTCTATGCGGTCCATGAACCTCGGCTTGTTCTGAAGCAGTCACGAACTAGTATCGTCCAACGCCAGCGACCGACCAGTGTCACGATCAGTCATCGATTGGCCAAAATGGCAGCGACCCACCACGTACAGCCAATCACCGTCCATACAGAGAGGCCTTTTGACCAATCTGATGCGCTTGGAAATAAGATCTTGAAGGGATGCGCGGGTCGCTCGTCTGGCTCGCGGCCCTGCGTGGCCTCATGGCCTGCCGCATCATGGGCTCCAACACAGGCGAGTGCCAAGCACCGAGTGTGTTTCTCCAGTACATGCCATTTTGCGGGCCACTCCTTCAGTACACAGCGTGTGTCCCCGAGGCGCAGACGATCTGGTACAACCACTCGGTCAAGTCCAAGGACCTCTTCCTCTCGCAAATGTACCGAAAGCTCGTGATGCAGCGCGAGTATTTTGAACAAGATGTGGACCTCAACGACGCGCGTACGTTCTTGCTTGGGATCGCGGAAATGATTTTACGGTGTGCAGAGCGCGACGAGTGGGGCAACGCCGGCGAGATCGTCCCCCGCTTCACGGTGCGACTCGAGTCGACTGTGCATGGGAGGCGGAACGATGGGCGTAGGAGAACCGCGACTGCCAAGATGCCTTTCGCAACTATATGTGCTGGCTCAACTTTCCTCGCTGCGACGACGCAGGCGTGAGTCTCATCATGTGCCGCAGCGTCTGCGAGAACTACTTTAAAGCGTGCATGGTATGCCGACGTCGCTACGTATTGTCTGTCGCTTGTTTGACGCGCGCACTGTAGCAAGCCAAAGACCTCTGGCGATGCGGCGACCCCGCGTACGTCAACGGCTACGAGCCCGAGATCAGCACGTACGCCAACAATGTTGGTCCTTTCACGTGGTCGTACTGATGCAAGGAGACTCACCTGCGTCCGGTGTAGCGGGGGAGCTGCAGTACTACCGGTTTCCATTTCCCGGATCGCCGTTCCGAACCAATGCCTTTACGAGCGATGGCACGCAAGCGCTGCCTGTGTGCACACCGAGTCTCCTCAACGGAGCGTCATCCATGTACGACGTTCTGCAGTGGCTGCACATGGTCGTGCTGGCAACATGGCTCGTGGTCTTCTTTCTCTGATATGCTAGAGTAGATTACAAACATACTAGTACGGAAGTGTATAGGTTTGTCGATCACTCAAGACTGCATGATCACACGTGGCACGTGATCCTACTGTGATATGATGGGACTCTTCGTATGACGTTGGATGGCGGTACCGTCGTAGCTGCTTCGTTGCCGCTTGTTGAACCTGGTCGCAGCTAAATGTCGAAGGATTGGCTTTAAAGGTGGCATGCGCCACAATTATGACGGCGAATGCTGGTGTTTCGTCATCCTTGGTGTATTTTTTCTTGTAATTTCATTCCCGCATACAAACAATAAGTGTAGAACGTGTATTTTTATTTGGGGCAGGCCATGGATCCAAAAACTCAACTCCGGATAAGACCGACCGACAAGCTTGAAGAAGCGACGACGATGGCGGAGCACCATCATAGCACGCTCCTCGACGACTTCCTCGACCCCGATGAGGAGAAGACGACGGAGGCCGACCTCATGTCCTGGCCCAACCAAGTGCATGAGCTCGACAGCGCGTTCTCGTCCTTTATCCTCGACCCGCAGCTCAACACGGCGTCGCCGTCCGTGACCATGTCGCCGTCAACGCTCGCGTGGCTGCAGCAGTCGCTTGGCTCGGGCACGCTCTCGGCCCACTCGCAGTCCGAGCAAGATGCACTGCTCCACCTCTTCTCGCCATGTAGGGCGTGCCTCGTCCGTGACCATGCCTCATGATCAGCATAGACACGATGCCGAGCCCGCGCGAGACCGAGTTCCGTGGCGGCGGCATCGACTGGAAGGTGCTCAACGAGGCAGCCATCGATGAGGATGCGCCGACGCAGTGGAAGGAGATCCCGCAGAGCCGGCTGCATCCTGATATGATCCCGCCCACCACCTCGATGCCCATCAGCATGGCGTCGGCCGCGTCCGCGACCGCAGCGTCCTTGATGTCGATGACCCTGCAAGACCCGTCGTCGCTCCCCAAGATGCTCAAGACGACGGCCATGTCCATGTGGCCGCTCAACCGCTTCCAACAACAGACGAACGCAGAGCAGCAGCCACTTCCCATGCCCGACGTCATACCGCCCGCGCACCCGTACTCGCTGGACGCAGGCAAGCGCCGCATGCTTGTCTCGCCCGAATTTGAGCAGTTTGAAGCCGCGGGTCCCGTCGTCGCACGACGACCGTCCAAGAAGCCGCCTGCCGACGCCGTCGACGTCAAGGTCGAGGTCAAGAAGTCCATCGATGTGGACGACACCAAGTCGGTGGCGTCGACGATGAAGGCGCCCGAGGACGTGCGGTGCCGCTGCACGGGCAAGTGCCGGAATGCCCGGTGCGCGTGTGTCAAGGCGGGTCGGGTCTGTGGTGTCGAGTGCAAGTGCCAAGAGTGCTCCAACCCGTTCGTGCCCATGCAGAAGGTAGTCGATCGACTTGTTGTTTGTGTCGCTGACACTTTCTTGATACCTTGATAGAAAGGCATCCAGATTGAAAAGATGATCCATGACAAGTGCCTCATGCAAAACCTGAGCAAGATTCGAAGCATGGAAGACATTCTCATGGGCCCCGTCGAGATTGACTGCAGCTGCGGATCCCATCGCGTACGATCGCTCTCTCTTCTTCCGTTTTGGGAAGGCGGCTTAGTGGCACCTAGACCTGCCACGTCTACGAGACGCTGCTGCAGCCCGAGCTCAAGTCCGACGGCACGTACGCGTTCCCAGTCTCGTGCACAGCGTGCGACGCGACGTTCCACTACTCGTGGTGCACCAACAAGGTCTGGTCCAGCAAGCAGCCGCGCAAGCATTGCGAAATTTGCAAGCGGTGCGGGTCCCACCGTAGCCAGCACTGCCACGGTCTGCCATCGTTCCCCTATGTCTATACCGACAACGCTACGTAGTGTGCAACCACTGCTACTTTGCCGGCGTCGCCAACAGCTTTTCATGTCCGTGCCAGTCGCCCGCCGTAAACTATCGTCGAAATCAACAAAGCGGATGTCATATCGAACGCTTGTAGAATGCCGCGCCGCCCTCGGAGCTCGACGACACCGAGTCGATTGCGAGCACCCTCTCGCTGCCCTTCAACGAGCCCCTCAAGACAGAGGCAGATGAGAAGGACGACGAGCAGTGCCCCGTGCAATGAGTCTCGTTTTTATGTGGAATGACCCTACTTTGATTTTGCGTTTGCTGCGTCCGTTGGAAGTTCCTCCTCGTGCTTGTGATTCTGCATTGTCTAGGATGCTGAGTGCGAGCATGGCAACAGCTGTGGCCGTCCAGACCATAATTGATAGACACGTAGAGTTTATCAGCAAGGCGGACGAGCCGTCGTGTGGGGCCAATGCATCCCGCCACGTACAGTGCTTTCAATGGTCCGAGCTCACGACCCAAACTGTGACGGCTAGCTCGGTGACTTCGCAAAGCCATTACCAAGGTGTGAGGGCATCTTGGAGGCTGGAGAGGCGACGACACCTCCACGAGGCACGCAGAAAATGACTTGATGCAACGTATTTCGCGGCGGCGTCCTGTGTCGGCTGGCTTGCTGGATTCTAGCAAACCTAAGAACGCGCCAGTCTCGACTTGGATCGACATCATTTGTGGTCGTGTTATGACTTGATACTTCTTGATACTTTCCATCGCATCATTTCAATATGCCAACGTGGATCATCACGTGCCCATCTTGATGTTCTGGCCACTTGAACGGATGCGCTGGGTGTGACGTTTGCAAGCCGCTTGAAAAGGACAGAGAAGAAGAAAGGCGGCGAGATAGTCTTATTGGCTTAAAATACGTTGTGTTTCTTGAGGTCGATGAGCCGCGCGCGTCGTCGCTTTTGGCGCACCGCCAGCTTTTTATGCACCTCGGTGCCCGTAGCGTTGGTCACAATGGGCAAGCTCAGCTTTTGAGCCACGGCGACGAACCCACCGTGCTTCTTTCGAATGGCGTGGATGAGATCGTTGCGCTCGAGACTCTTGAGCAGCAGCGTGTCAGGCATCTCGACGCGCTTCTTGGCCTGCGCCTTGGCGATCGCGCGCAGCTCCTACATGACAATTGTAAGCCATCGGATAAGACAAGAAGTATACCGCAGCGAGCGTGTTGAAGTCGCCATAGTTCTTGGGCGCAAGGACCTCGGGCGCAGGTGGTAGCGTCGAGCACGCGCGGACCAGCACGCGACGGTAGAGCGGCAGCATCGTGGTGGGCACCAGTGATTCTTGCCGTTTGGCAGCCTCGCCGGTGGCCGATTGGTGTATTTTTGGTATTATTTTGACCAATCCGTGATCATTTTGGAATGTCGGCTGGTGCGGATGCCACGTCACGCATCCACAGCAAGTGTAGTACATAGATCTCGAGCTTGAAAAGAGATGGATCGATTTGGCCTCACAACGTCGTTTTGGACTAGATAGGTAATGTAATTCGAGTGGAATACTGTAGATTTGGGCAATACGCTTGGCTCAACTGTCAGGGCTTGGAGTGGTGTCGGATGTCATGATGGCGGGGCTACCGTTCGCTTCTGGAAGAAATCCGGCACGAGCCAGCGCATCAGGTGCGTCGCCACGTTGAAGCGGTTTTTGCTTGCCTTTGCGCGGCGCTGCTGCTGCGCCAAGAGCGCCTTGAGCATCGTGGGGTCGCGTCGAAGGGCCGCGGACGCGAGGGCTTTCGGCCCACACCCTTCTCGTCGGCACTTGATCAAGAAGTGCGCAACTGCGTCATGGCCGTGCACGATCGCACCGTCGAGCGCACGTGTCGAACACCCTTCGCGTCGCATTCGATGCAAGAAGGACACGACGTCCATGTGGCCATTGGTCGCGGCGCTGTCCATCGCGTGTACCGTGCACCCGACCGACGTGTGTTGGTGCAGATACGTCAGAACGTCCAAATGGCCGTTGGCCGCAGCGCCATCCATTGCGTCCGTCGTGCAGCCCTCGGTGCGGCTCTCATTGAGGAAGCGCACAATGTGAATGTGCCCTTGGCCGCCGCTTCGTCCATGGCAGCTGTCGTCGCGC
The DNA here is from genome assembly GCF_000151545.1 of Saprolegnia parasitica CBS 223.65. NCBI lineage: Eukaryota > Oomycota > Saprolegniomycetes > Saprolegniales > Saprolegniaceae > Saprolegnia > Saprolegnia parasitica. The sequence continues at coordinate 74,766 of NW_012156437.1, forward strand.
CAAACTGCGCGTGCGTGTGCAAGTAGACAACCACGTTCCAGTGGCCAAACGAAGCCGCGAGGTCCAAGGCGTCGAACGTACCGCCGCAGGCGACGCTGTTACAAATGTATCGGACGACCGGCAAGCTGCCCGCGGCGGCTGCGATCGTGAGCGTGTCCTTTGTAAACCACGGCGCTACTGCGCCGAACGTTGTATGGAGAAACGCCAGCACGTGCAGCTGGTGGTGTTCGATCGCGAGCTCGACGACGACCTCGGGCGAGTCAACCGAGCGCAACGCCGGGAGCGCGGCGAGGCGGTCGACCTTGCCGACTTTGGCCGCGTGGTACGCTGCGTACGACGAGAGCCACGGCAAGCGCGCATTAAAGTAAGGCCATCGGCGACGAGCGATGTCGATCGAGACCGTTGCATACCAGTGCTCGAGCACGGGCGTCAGCACGTCGAGGGCCGATGCAATGTCGAGGGCCAAGAGAGAGTCCTCGATGGCGATGAAGGGGCGTGCGTCTTCGTAGACGCCGTCTTGGAAGGCGGCAATGATGCTCCAGAGGTCGCGCGATCCGACGACAGCGTTCATGAGCGCAGGTTGAATTGTGGGCAGGTCGGCCGTTTCGCGCGCTGATTGGCTGAAATGACGGTTTCGCATCTGTGATTGGTTGTTTTTGAAGCGGTACCGGTAGTGGAGGCGTCGGTCGAGCGAAAAGGATGCGTAGTAGTGCTGAGCGACGTCTGCCACGTTCATTTGATGTTTCCTGTCTCTGTTGGACCAGACTCCATACGGCAGAGACTGCTTGTGCTTGACACGAATGCTAGAAACGGCGAGGAAGGTTCAATTGCGTCGGAGTGCTTTTTTACCCATCTGGTAGGGATTCTTGGAGAGTCCCAGGAAGAGTCCTAGCAACACATTTGGTCGTGATCGATCGCACCAGCGCTTCTTGAAGCTGCTTATGAGGGATCACCACCATCGGCAGTCCCGCTTGTTGGTACCGCGTTAGTGAATGCACGCAAGATAGCGCACCATCGCCCTTTGAAATCTTTGAAATAAGTAAAAACACGCTGTTTGAGGTACGGTCGTTGGGCGCGAGCTTGGACAAATGCTCGGTGGCTTGGTTGAACTCGCGAGGGTGGTGTTCCCATGCGCATAGACGTTCCTGTCATTTACAACAAGCCAACGGACTACTGACTTTGACTGGCGTGTGCTTCCAGTGCAACACCTTGGCGTCCCAGCGACCTTCTACGAGCACCCGGGCCGAGCGGCCTCATTTGTACCTCTACGGCAGCCAGCTCACGTCCTTCCACGCTACGGTGACTTCGTATATTAATTGCATGTAATATAACTCAGTTCAACAACAACGGGGGCACAACCACTGGGGCACAACTGTCAAACGTACAAGTTCTGCTCCTACACGTGCTTTCTATTGCAATGCAAGGCTTGTTCTTCATACACAGACTTTGCGAACAGCGTGGCTCGTCTATCGGGTCGATTGACTGCGTACGAACGACACGCGGGTCGTTCGTTCCATTTCGCTGTCCTCGATTCGTTGACAAACGTTCAAGACAGCTCCCACTTTGCCTCGCGTGCTTTGTTGTTTGTGGTTGAAGCTCAACGTGCATCTTTAATGTCGTGCGAGTCGTCTCGCCACAACGTTAAATTCAACTAAGACTATTGTTCAGATAAGGTAAGCCTGAGGCATGGCTACGGTCTCACAAATGCCATTGGATACGTATTGTTGCCCAAAATCAGACGCAATTCTAGTCTCTTGCTCGTCGATGCGGCGTTTGTAGCTGGCGATTGCGCCTTGATTTCGTCGCTTGTGGGCTCCCGATGCCGTCGTCTTCAACGCATATCTCTGGTGAACGCGTCGTGGTTTGGGCTCTGGACGAGTAGTTCCTCCCCTTCATCGAGAGTACATACATTCAGACCCTCGCCTACTAGATGGATGGACTCGCGTCGGATGGGCCTTTCGACTAGTGCGTGGGTCGAACCGCGTACCACCGGTGCACCCATGACTCATGTCGGCTCTATTTCCGCTGGCCTGGTCCAGTCAAGAAAAGCCCCCGCGACTTGCGTTGCGTACAAGTCTTGTGCGCGAAAAAAAGCGAGCGCCACCCAGAACCCACGTGGGCGACGATCGACGATGTATACGCAATGAGGCTGCCGCGCGTACACAGCCCGTCTGCAACGTCTTGCGCGAGGTATGTGTCGCACTCGCCCGAAGAAAGGACACTGCGCGGGGGTGCGTCCAGCGTCTCTCCTGCGCGAGCTTCTTGACACAGGAGCGTGGTGGATCTGCCGTGGAGCGGCAGAGTCGTTTTGCTATGATCGGCAACGCCATGGAGCTCCTTCTGTTCGCTGTAATCTATGAGGTACAGCGCGCTGTGACGTTAAATGTGCTGCAGTCGTAGTAATATCACAAGTGGGCGCATCCACGTCAGTTGCGCGGTAGTGATGGATCGGTACCACACAGCCACAAGGTACACCGCGTGCCTGTCTTGCAAACCTCACGTCACCGCTTTGTCGCGTCCCATCTGTAGAATCCAATCTATGGGGCTCGTAGTATAGATGTGGTGCGACGATGGGCCTGCCCGCCGATGCGCTTCCACAAACAAGGCAGTCGAAATAGCACTTCCTGGCGCACGTCAACCAAAGTATCTTTGGGGCACGCACCTGGATACTTTGCACTCTGTTATCCGTAAAGATCGCCCACAACGTCGGACTGATGAGACTTCGGTCCTCCAAGCAAAGCGACCGCCTCGAGCGCTCCACCACAAGACCACCTTTCAGCATCCTCGCATTCACTTGCCGAGCGGATTCGTCCATGTTGTAATTGATTTTGGAAGAAAGAGGTACAGCTAGCCGTTGCAATAGTGAGAGAATGGAGCGTCTCCTCCTCCTCCTCCTATGGGGTTGAAGATCGTCGTGGCAAAAACCTGCGTGCGCTCAGTTGATGGTAGAGAAGGTTGTCGACTGGATGCATTTTTCTAATCGAAGGTTGGCGGGTTGTTTGGTAGCGCGTCGGGTCACGCTGAGAGCTCGTTCTAATCATAAATTGTCGGGCGCGAAATAATATATCTTGGCACAAACCAGCACCCACTGGGGTCGGAACTAGCCCGCGCGCACTCGCAAGACAAGAAGCATTAGTGCGCGCCTCCATCAATTGCCTCCATCGATCCCTTCAAGGGTCGAGCGAGCACTGTACCTCGCTGGTGTTATTTCCGAGCCGGCATACTAGCATCCGTAACAGCTTAGCACGCATAGTTCTGGTTACTAAGCGTGTGGCCGCTCCGCGCACTGGTCCCAACCGCGTTGATGGGCAGCGTTCATACAAAACGCGAGACGGCGCGGTAACGTTGCGCCGAGCACGCCTGGGTATTTTCGTTGACTTTACAGTGACACATTTGAATAATGTGCATAGTACACGGCGTTTTAGCGGGTAATATAATCGGGAAAATTAGCGGCGATCGTGCTACTTTGGGTGCGCTTCTTCTTTTGAAAGGTCTCGGTCGATTGCATCATCGCCGCACCGAACGAGTGGCAACGGCATGAAAAAAGCCGACGACCATGCGACCCTGCGACCGCACGGCGTGCGATACGACGAGCCACACTCTTCTCGTGCAGTTGAAAGATATGGGTCAGCATAATGGAATCGCATCTGCATTGCGCGAACGTTGCTGTTTGTGAAGGACTGCCTCTGGGCGGTGGTCATGGCCCCCCGGCGTAACGACTGTCCCAGCGTTGCGTACCAACAAGGCGCAAACGCATGCCGCTCGTCGTTACACATGGCTTTGTGTTGCGGCGGCTCGGCGCATTCGACCAACACCCAAGTGTCAGAAGTTTTGTGGAACCAAGTCCGGATACCAGTAGGTAGACGACTTGCGGGCCAGGTGGTGTCATTGCACCAAACGTGACGTCGTTGGTATACGATCGATACCAGTATGGAGATCGACCGCATCCTCTGCAGCTCCAAGAAGCGCCGCTTTGGCGACGACGACGAGCACGACGACGACGAGAACGATGAGCTGGATCGCATCGTGCAAGACGACGTCGCCCACGACCTCCAGACACTCATGGACATCGCGGCCGACCTCGGCTTTGTCGTGTCTGATGCGACCTTTGAGAGCTGGGCCGAGTGCACCGAGAGGGTTCGCCTCCTCGGCCTTCGCAGCCACTTCCAGCTCTACTTTGCCAAAGGCAACTCGCGGCACCGGTCCTGGAAGTGCAAGTCCGACCCGACCTGTCCGTTTGAGGTCCGCGCGTGCCAACAGCGCAACGGCGAGGTATGTTCGTACTACTCGCTTCGTCATCCTTCACACACTACGTAGGTCAAGGTTACGATGGCCAACTTGATCCACAACCACACACTGAGCCGCCACGAGGTCCAACATCCCAACACGCCCAAGTCGGCGCGCCAGCAGCGCAATCGAACACTCACGGTCGAAATGGTACGACACTTCTACCGCGTAGAAACTCGGTCGTCATCATACGATGGACTACGACTAGGCGGTGAACGTTGTTGTTGAACACGTACAGTATGAACCGAGCCTCGTGACCTGTTCGATCGTCAAGGAGGCGATCGCGGAGGCCTTTGGCATGCAGTGCAAGAAGTCGTTTGCGTCGACGGTCAAGCAGCGCGCGCTCGCGTACCTTGGTGCGACACCGCGCTCGAGCATCGTCCAAGACAACGACAGCGACAGCGCGAGTCTTTTCGACGAAAAGGCCGGGAACCAAACTTGATAGCGTAACAGATAGGTAGAAGAAGACGAGCTTACAACAAAAATGATGATGCTGATATGCGCGCCGTGTCTTTGGCGGCCGTAGTTGTAGGCAGTCGTTTGGTGGTGGTAGGCAGAGAAAGCGCGGGAAACGTACGGGCCACGCGACGCGTTCTTGGGTGGCAACCTCGCGCCTTTCTAGATGCGTGCATATGTGTGCTATCAGCCCTTTCAGGTAAGGTCGACAGAAGGGCTCATGCTAGTGGGACACCGTTCGACTGCGTGGTAACGAGGCATGCACAACCTGTCGTCGCCACCGCGGTAATTCGCCCAGCTCCCTCTTGGAGAAGTCCCCACAAGCACGAGCGAGCGGACTGTTGCATACTAGCTTGCCACCGTACGAAGCGTGCTGCACTTGCTGGATATGGCCGGGTGTACCCTGGCGTAAACAGCTTTTCGCTAGTACCCAAGCAAACATGGGTCCTCATACAAGCGGATGCCACGAGACAAAAGCAGCGCGACCATTCCGCTCTTCGTTGGCAGCGTGGAAGACTCGTTGAATATGGTCCAAAATGGAGCTCGATTCGTTGAAATTGCACTGTGCATGTTCGGAGAACGACAGGTTGGGTCACGAACCGTTCCCCAAGAAGCCCCCGAAAGCATAATTGAAACGCGCCAGCATTCGTTGGGCTGTACGAGTGTTGTATGAATAACTGGTGGCAGCGAAAAACAAGGCTCGCATCCGGCAACCCGCGACACGCCGCAAGATGCTGCGCAGGACTTCTGCGAGCCGAAGTAGGAGAAACATCGCTCAAGTCAATGATTCATCTCAGTAGCACACAATACTGTCTACGTCTATCCGTTGGCTTGCACGTCCATTGCCCTCTCGCATGCGTGTGTGGTACGGTACAACAACGGCCGCGAGAAGATCGCACTTGTGAAGCGATCGACCAATCAACGAGAGACGCGACCATGGGTGTCGTCTCTCATTGGCCGTCTCATTTTTCTCAACCGTGCAACGTGACCGCCCCTCAGCGTGCGGTCTAGCTCTAACGTTAGCCATATATGAGCTCTAGCTTGAACGCCATGGGCGCGGTACATGAGAGCAAGGGCATCAAGCATGTATTTATGCTCTCGATGAGATGTATGTTTCGTCGTAGCTCTTCGTTTCGGAGAAGGTTGAAAGGTTACAAGTTGAAACGCATAGGGTTGACGACCCCCGAAGCACTGAAAAACGCGCACTGCACGGACGATAATGGTTTCGAGACTGAAGTCAGAGAGATCTCTTGTGCCAGCGCAGTCGACTACTCGCACTTTATGGCCGACATGTGAAAGGCGTCCTGCATGGAGAAAACTGCTTGTCGTATTTGGTTGATCCATTTAACCCCTCAACGCCCAACTAGTATCGACACGCGCCATCGAGCCAGACGCGTCGTCGGGACGCAGCAGCGTGCGTAGTGAAAAGAACTTGTGCGCGGGTGGAGTCTATAACATCGGACAGCTCGGAACGCTTGACGCGCCACAATTCTAGGTGTCGGACTCAATCACGACGAGGCTTGGGGCGCGTCGCAGAGCGCCACGTCACAGCCCCTGCCATGATGCGCGTGCGTCACCAACATCCTTTCGTGCCCACGCGCACGGCGGCTAAACAACGTGGTACGATGTCGCACCTTCGGACACTATTCATCCTCTTGGCGATACCGCAATCGGTCGCAGAACCGTAGGCGCCAAGCGCAGCGGACCAAAGAGCCTCGTGAAGAAGGGTACTACTATCGATGCACACGGCAAGGGACGTTGTATGTTGATATAAATAGTGCGATAATTACAAGTCTAAATCGAGCAAATGCCAATCTCGGACGACGCCAGCGGCTTGATCGCGAGCGACCGCTGGGAGCGCACGACGTCGGCCGTGTGTTCGGCTTTGGCGATGAGCGCCTGCATCATCTCGTGGGCTTCGCCATACGAGGTCGGCGTCGCATCGAGGCGCATGTTCGTTTGTGGGCTGGCCGGCCACGCGTCAATGAGGCCCACGAGCATCGGGCCGAGCGACTGCGCAATCACTTGGAGTTCCTGAATGCTCTCGGGCGTTGGCACCGTGAACGACGTCGAGGCCAAGTCGAGTGTCCCGATGCAGTCGTCGTCGTCGACCATGACCGGGATGCTCATAAACGTCTTGACATGCGGCTGCGCACTCCACGGATGGCTCGTCAAGTGGCCAACGCCTTGAAAGCTCGAGGTCCCCGGCACCGGCGTCGCCTCGAGCGACTGCACGAGCATCGAATGGTCCCACACGCCTTGGCTCCAGTCGTTGTAGCCGTACGCGGCGACCGCAAAGACGCGGTGGCGATCAATGAGCTGGATGCTGGCGATCGTGGCGTTGGCCGCAAAAGCCGCCTGGTGCAGCAGGTTGCTCAGCGGCCCGTGCGCGCGCAAAGCCGCCACGTGGGGCTCCACGCGAACGCATCGCACGGACAGGAACGCAATCGGGTCGTCGTGGTCGGTCTCGGCGTGGTCGTCGATAAAGTCTGCTGCGTCAAACGTCTCTTGCGCTGCAGCTGGTTCGTGTGCGGGTGTCGAATGCAACGGCGTTGTGAGCACCCACGGCCGGCGCGCAGGAATCGGAAGTGGCGACGGCCGCCGTGAGACGCCGTCTTGCTTGGCTGGCTTGCGCGTCCCGCGGTAGCTCAAGAGGAGCTTGGGCGATGTGGTGGGCTTGGACGGAAGGATGGTCGCGGCCGCCTCCTTGCAGTGGAGGCATTTGTTGCTGTCGCCGGCGCAGTCGCGGCAAATGGCTGCACTGCATACGACGCACGAGTGGCGCCGTCGGATGAGGTTGAACGATTTGGCGCAGAGTGCACACGGCATGGTCGCGGTGGGATGATGGCCAATGCTAGAGTGACGCAGTCGATTCTACACTGTGAAGCCAGCGCCAGATGGCACTCAGACACAACATAAGTCACGGGTGTCTCCTTGCGAAAAGGCGTCTGTTGTGCGAAACAAGGTGCGTCGCGAAATTGCATTTCGACATTGCACTTGCGCGTTGTATGTCATAGAGGCGGGTCACAGAGCATGGTCCAGAGGAGGGATCCCGTCGAGCAAAAGGCAAGTTGTGCAGCGTCCGACGAGATACCAAATTATGTACTAGATCTGCGAGCGACGGCGACCACAGTCCGTCGTAGTGGTCAAGCGACTCACCTGCACTTCTTGGGCAGTTGCACAGCCTGTCGCGCCATCATCATCATCATCATCATCATCCGCCGCACAGATCGCATTGTGGCGACGTATTGGGAAGAGAACTTCCAGGAGACGCATTCATACTCTTCCCCGCGCTCACGAAGCGCATGCGAGAGTTCATGACCGAGATGCGCCCCATGCCAGATAAAAGATGAGCGTCGTTCAGACGTTGAAGGAAGAAGCGGAGGAGGAGGTGCTGAAGGGTACTACATCGAGGATCTGTTCGTACCACATACGTGTACGCGTTGCGAGTGCATGTTTGATACCCTCCAACCTACTACATATCTGCTACCGGACAGCCTATCGCGTCGTGTTGTCAGCTATTGGATCCTCGCTCGCACGGTTGGGCGGTGGCGAAGTGGCGTCGTGGGCACTGCATTTTGTCCGACAGAGACGAAGAGATGGATGGATAGGCGGCCTCGGCGGTCCATTATTTCAATTCGCAGCTTGATACGAGGGTGAAGTGTTTACCTAACATGACAAACAAGCATGGAGCCTCACCGTCGGCATTCAATTCTGGCACGTCTCTCATGCATGTATGCGATTGCATCGCTGACCTCCACCGAATGGTTTAATTCAAAATGCGAAAAACACGCTGGCGTATAAAACACACGACCTTATAGCCATTTCAAATATACCATCACGTGTACCAGCTGGGCGCGTTTGTTTTCAACACGGTAAGCACCATTTCTGTCCGAGCCATCGGGCTCAAAAACACGGGAGGTCGGCCTTGGCAGCATGTCTATGGATGGCACAGGGAGCACACAACACCTGCGTTATGCAAAGAACGTGCAGCCGAGACGCGTACCGCGGCCATGGATGTGGCCGGGGCCGCGCGCGTCGATTCGTTCAATCTCGCGTGCGAGGCTGACGTGTGTACTAATACATTGGTAGAGCTCATTGGTTCGACGCCGCGAGGCTATGTTCTCTTCCACGTCGTTGCACGATCGCATGCGCGCAACCCGCGTGCAAAGCATGCCGCCAACGTTGTGCCGATTGTGAAACAGCGTTTGAAAAAACACTGTATTTCAAACAGAATAATATGGAGATTCGCTTTCAGGATGGATGCTTGACGTCAAGAACGATTAATCAAGAAGTCGCTACAGTCCCTCCGTCGTTAGGCATGAGTACTTCTTGATACACTCCGGCACAAGGAATCGCCCATGACAAAACGTGAATCATAGCACAATAACTTTGCTTAAAAAGCCTCAGTACGAGTCAATATGACCATGTGTGTGGCCGTTCGATTCGTTGCAGTAGACGAGGCTCGTAGTTCGAGTTGTCGAGTTTAGAATCACAAAACACGACGTGCAATCAAGCGCGACACCTAGTTCAACTCGAAATACTCCTTGCGTTGGGGCTCAACAGGTCGAGAGGGCACGATGTGCACGACGGACGCTGCGTACGATGCCACGTCACTGTTTTTTTTCGGGCCCACGACCATAGCAAACGGAATTGTCTCCGGCGGCGGCGGGTCGTTTACAAGGGCCCGTAGCGGCGAGCTTTTGGACCGCGTGAACGTGGGCTTGCGTGCGCGCTTTGTGTGGGGCGCTTCCATGAGCGCTCGCTCCCGCAGTGTCGGCGTCAACGCCCACATGGATGGTCGACCAATCAAATCGACGAGTGCGCAGTGGGTGATTGACCAAGGGGTGGTAGAATGGGCAGTCGGCGCGAAATTTTTCACAGTAGCTTGGACGCCATTCGTATTGGATACGACGTTCTCTTCCGCCACAGCGTAATGGTTTAGGCGGTACTTTAAACGGTTGGGCCATTGTTTTAAAAGGTTGCTTTGCTGCTAAGAGTGGGATTTTGGCGCCAAATGCAAAAATCTAAAAATCCGTTTCGCCAATCAAAGCACGATTGACAATGCTCAGTACTAGCAGTCAGAACCATGCATGGTCTTTGGCGTGGCAAGCTAGACACCCGACGACTCGAGAAGACCAGGTTATGTACACGGCTGCAGCCAGAAAGAACGTGTGATGGTCCATAGTTACGGAGGACTTTCGTGTGCATCGCGGCTCGTACAGGTGCGATGAGAGGCCTTCAATCATCATCAACCAGTTGTAGATTGTTTTTGTTGTTGACCTTGTTTCCGAGGCCACGGGATGGTGGCGGGTCGTCTTGGCGGCTTTTCGGACCCAGTAGACTTGATGCGGGAATGCACGAGATAGATAGATAGATAGATAGATAGATAGATAGATAGATAGATAGATAGATATGAGTTGCTTTGCGTAAATCAACGCGAGATTGTGTTTAAATATCATCCACAAAGCGTGCCGTCGACCCTATCCCAAACATGGACAAGTTGTACACGGACGACGCGTCCTTCTGTAGTCCAGTTTGAGACGAAAATATTTCACATACGTAAACACTCCATTACGTCGCCTTGCTGCCGATTTCGTGCAGAATCATGGCGTTCGTGCTTTTGGACTTGCCGAGGGGCGGCCGCCGAGGAAGAGCACCATGTCGCCCTTCGTGACGAGTTTGTTTTGCAGCAAGAGAGCCTCGGTCGCGTCAATAAAAGACGCCGTGCCCGACGGCACCGCCATGTGCACGGGCGTCACACCGTTGAAGAGCGCCATCTGATGCACCGAGCGCTCGATCTCGGAGAAGGCGAGGATCGGGATCGTAAAGTCGTACTGGCTCAGGAACCGCGCGGCGTTGCCGTGCTGCGACCAGCACACGACCATCTTGGCCTTCGTTTCCTGGACCACGTGCCACGCGCCATAGGCCAGCGACGCCGTGAGGTGGTGGGCGGCGGCGGTCCGCGTCGGCGGCGCGTGCTGCTCCTTCTTAACGTGCTTGCGCATGTAGCCTTCGGACGCCTCAATGATCTGGCCCATCGTCTCGACAACGAGAGCCGGGTGGGCGCCCGTCGCGCTCTCGGCCGAGAGCATGACGGCATCTGCACCATCAAAGATCGCGTTGGCGACGTCGCTGGCCTCGGCGCGCGTCGGAATCACGCTCGTGATCATCGATTCCAGCATCTGGGTCGCGATGATACACGGCTTGCCGTGCAGTTGGCACGTCTCGATGATGTGCTTTTGGATGATCGGGACGGTCGCGAGCTCCATTTCGACGCCCAAGTCGCCTATGGGGATGGGTTGTGAGATGCAAGTGTGCGAGAGGTGATACAAGTACCGCGGGCCACCATGACACCGTCACTGGCCTCGACGATTTGGTGGAGGTTGTCGACGGCCTGCGGCTTTTCAATCTTGGAAATGATGTGCAACCGGTGGCCGTCCGTCTCGCTGAGCTTGGCCTTGAGCGCGTTCACCTCGTTTGCATTGCGCACAAACGAGAGCGCGACGTAGTCGAGGTCGTGCGCCATGGCCCACTCGACGCACGCCCAGTCCTTGTCGGTAATCGCCGGCGCCTTGATGTTGCTTTCCGGGAGGTTGATGCCCTTGCCAGACGTGATGTCACCGCCCACGAGCACTTGGCACTTTAGCTCATCGCCGTCCACACCGATCGCGCGCATGCGAATGGCGCCGTCGTTGATGAGCACGAGGTGGCCCGCCTCGACTTCGTGGACCATATCCTTGTACGTGAGCGAGAGCACGGGCGTGCCGTCGTCGCGAATGTGTGCCTCGGTCGCGGTGGCCGACAGAACCACGACGTCGCCTGCGTGCACGTGGATGAGACCACCGCCCGAGCGCGACGCCGTGTCGCCGACTTGAACGGACGTGGGCACGGTGCCGACACGGATCTTGGGGCCTTGCAAGTCACCGCAGACAGCGACCGGGATTTGCAGCGCGCGGGACGCCGCGCGGATCGCGTCAAGGCGCTGGCCGTGCGACTCAAAGTCGCCGTGGCTACAAGTCCGCCGTCGTGAGCTCCAGGCACAAGAAAACGCATACAAGTACTACCTAAAGTTGAGGCGAAAGACGCGGGCGCCACGCTCAATGAGCTGTGTCAGCGTCTCGTGCGACTCGCTCGCGGGGCCCACCGTGCACATGATCTTGGTAAACTGCAAGCTCAAAGCATGAGGAGTCGTTGCCGAGAGCGAGGCGTGTGTACCTTGGTCGTGGGCGGGATGTACGAGGACGCGCGCGTCACGGGCGACGGTGCTGCATAAAAGCGCTTGAGCAGCGGCGCCGGAAGGCGCGACGATGTGAGGAGTGAGCGGGACCAGACCATGGCAATTTGGGATGTATGGTACCGGTTGCCCCACTAAGATTTGGTTCGGTGTGGCCGCCGCTGATTGGTGGCGAATCTACGGATATGCTCTTCGTATCCGGATTGTTGAAGACTTTGGCAGGGGACACCCAGGGACAGCACGTTCTTGTGGCGCACAGCGCGTCCTGCAGAAATCAAGTGGACAGAAATCCAGTCGGCCGCCAAAAAGCGGCGATCGGCAGGTCCACGCCTCTTGACAGGTCGCGGGTCAAGTTGCCTACATGACGTGCACATACACACCAACTGGGTGCCGCAATTCTATGCACACGGCGATTCGGAAGGAACGATGGCCTCCTGGCGCCGAGGTCGAGAGCCCGAAATGTGTGGTGCGCGGGCGTGGATTACGAAGGCGCAAAAATCGACCAAACATTTTATTTGGTTCGACGTCACGAAGCAAGACCACGTGACGAATGCTGCGCCATACTAAGCGAACGAGCATGGTTTGGTGGAAGCGCCCGACGGGAAACTGTGAAAATCTAGCGTGTGCTTTGGAGTCATTTTGCACGATACCGTCAGGAGCGACTAGGAGCATCACCGAGGATCAAGACGACGCTATTTTATTCCCTTCGCCACACTAGTACTCGATGAAGATCCTATGTCCGAGCTCTCCATGCAGCGCTAGCCCATAGAAGGGGTATGGGTTGATGGCCATAAATGCTGGTGCAGGTGGATTGGCATCAATCGTGATGGCCAAATGTGGCTATATGCGGCTAAATATGCCTATATACTACCATTGCCACGATTAACAATTGACTGTTAACTTTTGCTGTACACCTCCGACGCCAACGTGACATGGCTTTCGTGCTCTCCAAAGTGTCTTCTATCGTCTCTCCAACTTTTAGCGCTTTGATTCCGAGAGCCATGGCGGCCAACGCGCAGCCTGGTTTGAACAAGCCAGATAACAACGTGCATGCGATTGGCTGAAAATAGGCCAAAAACGGGCGAATCAAAAGCGTCGTTACTCGGGCGGCTTCCGCCAGCGTGGCTGCAAACCGTGTCTACATCGCTTGCAACGACACCATGCACGGCGTTAAGCCGCATCTGCGCATTGGGGCGAGTGGAAGCACGGGAAGATATAATACGTCCCTAGCTCGGTCACGCAAAGCACACACCTTGAGAGCCAGCAGCTCGGCTGAAAGCTTTCAACGTTAGCGAACGGGACGGACCACACGCGTATCAACGCAGGGAGAAAAAGGCGGGCCAGACACAACGTGACGAGACAAGATGTATGTTTAGGCGGGCCACGAGACCAGCTGCATGAATTGAGCCATATATGCACGAATGCGAAGCCGCGGGTTGACCACAAGACACAACACCTCGCTAGGGGTCATGCTCATTCATGCTGCTTTGCGATGACATGCTCGGGCGGTCATCCGGATAACCATCGCGTCCTACCGGTGGTCGAATCCGTAAACATAGAGCATCCAATCGCGTGCCGTCATCCTTGGCATGCGACGGAGATTTGGGCTACTACTACCGTAGATTCGCGTCGCACGCGTCGCCAGCCAAGCGAGGCGTCTTCGACCGAGTGTTGACCCACGTAAGGCACGAACGCAAGCGGTTGCAACAAGGTTTGTGCCACCTAACGCGTCTTGACCAGTCGATCACAGCAAGCGCGCAGCCCACGACACGACTCGTAAGACACCAGAAAGCGTTTGGCACGGCAAAGAAAAGTAAATAATGTGGGGTGCGTAGAATGCGCGGGATTCCCATCAGATTCTATCGTAACATCCACGCATGCGGCACGCACTCACTCGGCTTCACGCTCAGATGCAACGCCGACGCTTGAATCGTCGGTCGTTGTCGATCGCAGCTGCACGGTCGTGTCGACCGTTGTTGGCAGGCGGCAAAAAGTCGACGCTGACTGACAGACGATCCTACTCTCTCTGCACCCACGCGCATGTTGACCTATCTGTTGTGCAACCATCGCGCGATACAAAGCCCAAGTGAGTCAATCGCTCGGACATAAACGCGCGTCCTCCCACGCTTCTTGACATCACCAACGCGAGCTCTCAGTGTTGTTTTCGCCCATTTAAGATGCAGTGCCTCGCGTCCCTATCCCGCACCTCGCTGGTTGTCATGGCCGAGCTCACCGAGCAGGCCGAGCGGTACGACGACATGGTGCGCATCATGCGCACGCTCGTGACGACGCACCCGCTGCCGCTCTCGACACCCGAGATCAACCTCTTGACAACCGCGTACAAACATGTCATCGACCGTATCCGGATCGCTGTCCGCGTGGTGCATGCAATTGATCTCCATTCGAGTCCAAAAAACCGGTCGGAGACCGACTGCACCAAGCTGTACGAGCGCGAACTCGAGCTCGAGTACCAGCGCATTTGCCTCGAGATGCTCTCGCTGCTTGAAAAGTACCTTCTTCCGAGCGCGCAGTCGAGCGACTGCGACAGCGTCTGCTTCCTCAAGACGCAAGGTGATTACCACCGGTACTTGGCCGAGCTCCGCGGTAGCAGCAGCGACCTCCAGCATATTGATCGCGGCCGCGCGTCGTACTCGAAAGCCTATGCGCTCGCCAAGACGTGCATGACGACGACCCACCCGTTCCGGCTCGGCCTCGCGCTTAACTACTCGGTGTTTGTATACGAAGTGCTCCAAGAGCCTCAGGTCGCGTACGACCTCGCCAAGGACGCATTGGACGGCGCGAATATGGACTTTGATGAATCGAGCCCCGAGGCATCGTCCGACCACGTTAGGGAGACGAGGTTGACGCTGCAGTTGCTGCAGAGCAACCTTCAGCTGTGGATTGCCAACGGCCATGTCACGCCTTGAGTCTGCTTGCCTAGACGTTCTTGATGTAACTGTAGATAAAAAGGCCCGACTGTACAATGAAGGACCTTGTTTTCTGAACCAGGCCAGGCAGGATCGGAGCTCTGGGCGCGAAATTCAAATCGGTCCGCACAAGTGCGCATGTTTTTGTCCTATATAGGACTTTGCATATCCTAAATAGGTCAATCGTGCCGCATGGAAAGTCGTACTTAACGGGGCATTCAATAAAATACACTTTCCTTAAGGGCACTTGTGTTCAGTATACGAGGCCATAACGATTGCGCACGCCACTTGGCAGCATCTGAACTTCCCTTCGTTTGGCATTAAATAGCTTGCTATTTGTATCCGTATTTTCTGGATGCCATAAAAATAAACCTTTCATAGTCGATGGTGGTCAATGGATAAAATGAAAGAGGTCGAAGGACTTTTTGGCCAACCACAATTCGCGTTACATCATCATCATTCGGGCAGGCAGCAGCGGGCCGGGCGACAGCGACAACGGATGAGCCGCGAGGAGCGGAAGACGGCGCAGATATGGGCGTCCATTGAGAAGATGCAGAAGAAGGAAGAAGACAGCATGAACCACTCGGACAACAGCAGCAGCGACCGCCAGGCCAAGCGCAAGAAGGGTCGCAAGAAGGACCGGAAGCGCGATTCGCTTGACGACGACGCGGCGCTCACGATGCACAAGAGCGACTGCCAGTCGTGGCGAACCAACCCGTTTGTGCCACCGACCAAGAAGTGGCGGTCACGCTGGGAACACAACCATCCGCGGCCAACCCCGACGATCGACACCATGGCGAGCCCAAAGCAGGACGCCGAGACGATGGCACCGCCGCAGATTGACACGGCCATGGACAGCAAGCCGACACCATCCGTGCCATGCGTAGCGCCTGCGGAGGCCTCGACGCCCCTGCCATTGCCGAGCATCGGCCATCATCGGTCACAGGAGCCCGATCCCGAAGACGACGAGGAAGGCCTTGTAAAGGAAGACGACATCGAGCCCGCGCCAGTGCAAGCGGCGCCCGAACGCAGCGTGATGATGATTACTGCGAATGTTCATGTCGTCGAGCAACCCGTGGACGACAAGGCAGTCGACGAGCCGATGGTCGACACGGCGTCCACCGAAGGACTACCGAGCGTCGTGCCGCCGACCTCCCTGCACGTAGATGAGCCCGAGCCAACAACGCTTCCCGTCGCATCGCCGAGCGTATCCAAGTCATCGCGGTCGCCGTCGGTCGATGACAGCGTGCGGAGTCCGTCGACGAGCGCGGAGCGGCCGCGCGCGCCGAGCGAGATGAACGCCATTGGCTCGCGACGGAAGCGCAAGTCGCTCTGGGACGTGGGGGATCCGCGCCTCGGGCACGAGCGGGCCACGGACCTCGTGCCATCGTGGCAGAACTTTGCGTCTACATCGTCGTCGTCGTCCTCTTCGTCCTTCCATGCGCCGAGCAGCGGGTCTGCGTCGTCGCGACGGTACCAGCCGTACATTCAGCCCCGCGGGCGATCGTGGAACAACAGCAGCGCTACGCCGCCTCCGTCATCCTCGAGCACGACGCCCAGTAGTAGCTACACGCGGTAGAGATCCATGCTTTTCGTCCGCTCTATTTGTCAATCCCACACACTTTTTTTTCTGCGCTCAAGTCCTGTGGTGCGCTCGAGTTGGTGCGCGTGTGGTTGAACCCATGTGGTTGTTTGCACGCGATCCAACGAGCAATCGAACAGGTCCCGGTCGCTGGCAGAAACGCTAGACTAGTAGCCCTGAAAGCGAACGCGGCGCGTGGACTGCTTGCGACGACCTCGTACTGGCCGCATCCACAACCAAACAAACGGGTCTCGTCTTGGCCAGAAAACCATGGCCAAGGTCGGTCACAATATACAGAGGCGCACCTCCTCAAGCTACGGATGGTCGACGGAATGAAAACCTTCTGCCTATGGAGTGGCGTTGGTGGCGTCTGCCGGGCTAAAGCGCAACGTAGCTCGTCGCTGGCGCAGCAATTCGAGCGCCTGCGAGACGGCGCACAACTCGGATCCCACCGCCTGTCTCTTTGATTCTGCGCTTTATCGATCAATGGTCCCGGAGTATTAGACTAAGGGATCCTTGCACCGACACACTCGCGCGGCCGCCCATGAAGACGCAGGCCCACGACCAAAACGATCCAAGAACGATCCACTTTGCAGTTTTCAACTGCCATGACCCACCACCCGATCCGAGATCCCGACCTTGTCCGCGTCGTCGTCACGTTCCAGGAAGGCTTACCGAGAGATCTCGTGTGCTTGAGCAGTTGCACACCGTCGGCGGCAGAGCTCGAGATCTGGCCGACGGCGAGGCTACTGCAGCACCTCCAGCGCGTCCAGAAACATTTGGGGCCGTGGCTCGCTCGCGACGGCCTGGATCGCCTGCAGCGAGCAACGACGCATTTGCCGCATCTGTCAGCCCACGTCATGTACGCGGCTGTCTACTTTGGCTTGTACGACGTCGTCGTCGACCTCTGCGATGCGTGTGTGCTGACGCCGCGGCTGCTGGATCTGGCGAATTGGCAGCACCATGCAAGCATCCAACGCCTGCTAAAGCCAAAATGGGGCCCGGTGCCGCAGCGACATATGCAATTAGCAACGACTTGCGGGCTCTGAGCGCTGTACCCGCGTTTGTGAGTGCGTGGCAGTGCTATGACTGACTAGTCAACGGTGCTCTTGACACTGTAAAAAGTTCGGTTGTAAAATGTACCATGGAAAACAAAACTTACTATGTGTCCAAAAGGCTATGCAAGCGCCGTGACACTCGCAGGCGCACCACCACGTGCCAAGATGGATGGAATGCCGTAAATATACAAAATATAGACTCCGTCAAAATCATAACTTGAGAGCAAAATCGTCTCCCTCTTCACGTCAAGTGGTGCATTTATATTCATACACTCACTCTCAAGTGCCACTCTTCACGCTGCTCTTCACGTTCAAACAATCACGGGACTCTATCTGGTGATTGATAGCATATGCGACTTATGTTTTTAAAGTGTTAGTAGCAGCTTTGTGGGATCCACACATGCTGCACGTGCTGAGGTTGGTGCGGTTCACAAACGTGCAGCTATCACACGACCACGACTTGAGCGAGACGAGCACCGCGGGTGCCTTGGGTTTTGCTCGACCTTTCTTCTGCGAGGACAGAACGTTCTTGGTCGGGCGGCGTTGGGACGTCGACGAGAAGATCGAGTAGAGCTTCTAGTAGCATTTTTAATAACGATCAAGCATGTTTGCAAGCCGGTTGAGTACGGAGGAGGACGGTTGTGGCGTCGATGCTGACAGCGCGGCTTCTTGTACGTGTAGTACGTCGGTAAAGTCGGGGTCTGTCTGTAAGAACGCAAGTGTCTTCTCAAGCGCCTCCGTCTCTTGTGCCAGCAGCGCCTGGGCGCGCTGCGACTTGCATTCTTCGTAGTAGGCGTGGAGCTCGCCGGGTTTGGCTGGAATCTACTCCATTGTGGTATTGTAAAAGGGCGACACGACCACAGCTACTTGATCGGTCGGCGGCGTGGTCTCTTCTTCGAATGTTATTTCGCCGAGGCCGTGCGTACGTGCCTGAATCTCGGCAGCGAACGCTTCGTCGACCTAATATGTGACTTGGTCGATTGGATGCATAGGCGAGTTAGTAGGATATACCTTGTTGGTCTTGCGCCGGGCAAAGCCAATGATGCGGTTGCGGCAGAAGGCGCAGCTTGTGGAGGTGATCGCGATCGACCGGTCAAAGCAGCCTAGGCTAGCCGGGGTCACGCCACCTGCGATCATGGGCTATCGTACCAGAGGTGCTTCTTGCAGCAGGGCAGCTGGACCGGCGACGCTAAGAGCTCTAAGCAGAGTGGGCATTGGAAGCGGAGTGGCAGCCGCGTCGCGCTCATGCGTCGACGGTCACGTGCTCCGAGTTTTAGCCAATCGTTGGGACGCCATTGGAATGCGCGCACGGGATTGGCCGGTGTTTAACTCTAGATGCTTTTTATGTCGGGTAGGAATGCCAGTCCGTAAACAGGCTCTTTTAAAAGATACAAAGGAATTGTATGTCGCTTGGACTACGCCATGTGGCAGAACCAAAGAGCGGTTTTGGAAGCCAAGATATAGCTAGCGGCCATGGCAGGTCTTCTCGCGTCCTTCCTGCGCGCCCGTGGGGTCCTCGTCCTCGGCGTCGCCGGCGCAGCCCTCTTCTACCTCGATATGCTCGATGAGGCCCTCGCATTCGCGCAGGCGTATGGCTGGTTCCTTCTCCTCGGCGCGGGCGTCGTCCTGTACGCCGACCACCACCTTGGGCAGCTCCTCGTTCGCTGGGACGTCGCGCGCTCGCTCCAAGTGGCCAACGGTACGCGCGTTGTAGCTGTACCAGCTGTCTTATGGACGCCTCTTGTGGCGGCGTAGATCCAAGCCGCGTTGACATTCTTCGCATTGAAGCGCGCAAGGCGCGGGAGCGCCAGCAGCTCGAGCTCGAGGCTCAGGTGGCGTCGCCCGTACTATGATCGTTCGCGCCGCTCATGTGTGAAGGCTAGAGCAAAGCCCACAAAGAAGCGGCTGCCGTAAAGAAGAAGGAAGCCCGGAAGCCTGCGGCATCCCCGCGCCGCCCGGAGCACGACGACTACAACCCGCTCACGGGTGCGACGAGCACGGCGCGCTACAAGCCATCGGGCTTTGCGCGCCCTCGCGGTGGATGACGCTAAGCGTGTGCATGGCCATCGGCTATGCACTCTCAGTACCATGACGAAGAAGACACGCTGCCCGTGGCATGATGATCGCTCGACTCCCAAGGAACGTTCTGGTTCACGGGTCGAGCAGGAACCGCCACGGATGCAGCCTCTTCGACACGCCCTTCTGCGCCGTAGTAGACCGACCTCTCACTCGCCTATGCGTGCTCGTAATGCAGCTTGTCCATGGTTCCTTGCTGTCTCAAGTGGTTGCGTGCAAGGAGACCGAAACGACGATACACCATTAACGTGCATTCTACAGTACAAAATGGAAAGTCTCTACGACGCGGCTTACAAGGCCATCGTGTGGTCGCTGCCACAGCTCACCGCATGCACCTTTTGCGGCAGGCGGACTTGAATCGGGCTCTTGCGGGCGGCGGCGATGCTCTCGAGATGGTCGCCACGGCCCAGCTGCCCGCTGCGACCTCGGCCAAAGACCCAGAGCGTCCCGTCCTCTACTCGACGAGTGAGCGAGATAGAGACACGTGCACGCGTGCGTACCAGCAACACACGCCGTGTGGCCACCACCACAGGCAATGTGGACGATGCGAACGCCGTCGAGGTCGGCGACCTTGCGCGGGATGTTGCGGTCGTCGGTCGTGCCCAAGCCGAGCTGCCCGTCACGGCCGCTGCCCCACGTGTACACTTCACCGGACGCTGTCAACGCCGCGCTGTGGTAGTCGCCGGCCGCGACTTGAACGACGCCGAGGCCATCGAGCGAGGTAACGCGGACCGGCGACCGCTGGTAACGCACCGTGCCGGCGACACCGAGCTGGCCATTGTCGTTGGCGCCCCAGCTGTAGACCTTCTTGTCCGTCGTGATGGCAAACGTGTGCTCTAAACGACGCACGTTGAAGAACCCACCGACGCGAGAGGGAGGTACCGCGGCCGCACGTGACGCTTTCAAAGGTCTCGTTCGGGATGACGAGCTTCTTGGGGCGGAACACGGGTTCGCGGGTTCCGAGCCCGAGCGCGCCTTCGTGGGCGTAGCCCCAGACGTAGAGCTAATCATGCCATTGTCGTTCCTGCCATTGTCGTCGGCAATGTACCTCGCCGTCCGTCGTCACGACGACCGTCTGCTGGCGGCCGCACGCCACGTCCTTGACCTTGCCGCTGAGCTCCTTGATCTCGTTGGGGTAGCCGCGGTTGGCATTGCTACATAGCACATACAGGACATATGAGCCATGGTCTTGGCTATGGTGGTCATGTGGTGCGTCGTACTCGTGGCCGATCTGCGGGCAGCCGTGGCGACCCCACGTCCAGAGGCGGTGGTCCTTTGTGAGCGCAGCCATGTGGTACTCGCCAATTTCGAGCTTGACGACGTCCCCGACGAGCTGGAGAAGCTGCGGCGTCGACTGGTTGGGCGTATCAATGTCGTCGCCATGGCCAAGACGCGCGTTGCCGCCGGCGCCAAAGGTGTAGACGTGGCCGTCGGCCGTCAAGACAGCGGACGAGTTGCCGCCGCAGGCGACGCCGGCCGCGTGCGGCAGCTTGACGGCTTGCGGCGCCGAGATGTCGTTCTCGTGGCCGTGCCCGAGCTGACCAAAGGCGTTCGAGCCCCACGAGAAGGCCTGCGCCTCGGACGCGGGCGGGGCGGCCTTGAGGTGCGCGGGCGAGGCCGTCGAGAGGAGCGCAGCAGCGCCGAGCGGCGCGAAGCGGGCAGCGATACGGCGGTACATGGGTGGGTAGGTGGTGGTGGCTTGGCGGAGGCAAATGCAAATCTATGGGCTTCCTCCGGCGTCGCGAAACTCAATAGATCCGCATAGACACGCAAATATGCATTTTCAGAGGTTTCATATCCGTACAGCTTCCACCGCGCGCACGGACACCTTGGAGGCGCCAAGCCTCTCTGTGTCGCGCGAGAGCTCGTTCCGAGCGATTAGAATAGCATCGGTGGTAGCAATAGGAAGATGATATTTTATGAAAGCATTGGCTCGCAGGCCGTGGATTGCCCACCGCAGAAAATATGTTACACCATCTGTGTTGGTCGTCGCAACACATGCGGTATTCCCGACCTTGATCGCTGGACGTCCCATTTGACGTATTAAGAAGTGTATGCGTAGCCTTTTGTCTATAAACACAAATGTTAAAGGATATCGTCGTACGACGACAAGAATCGGTTTGTGTCGTGCGTGGAATCTGAGTCGATCAAGTTTCAAAGGTGTCAAAAAGAGGCGGAGCGTATACGTGGCGCCGTGTGCGGCCAGGATTGGGTTGGGGCAAGTCGAGGACAAGTCTTCGAGTACAGCTCGTCGTGCTGGCAACTGGTGTGTATGTAAAAGATGATTTGTAGCTCGTTGTGCGGTGGATGCCAACTTGCTAATCTAGCTGCCCGTGCTCCGACCTCCATGAGGCCGCCACGAAGCGAGAGCCGGTGGCTTCTTTTAGACTCGGACCTGCGAGGAGCGGCTCAAAAACATCCTTTCAACAAAGTCCTGGACGCTCTCCCTTCCATAAAGACCGTATGCAACGACTGGGACTGGTATGCCTGCATTGTCGTCCAGGGTTCAAGTCCGCTCGAGAGAAGCCTTATCACACGCTTCTCTGTGGTACATACCTGTTCCCTACTACATCTATGGGTCGTCCGTTGATTCTCACATGGTCGTTGTGTGCGCCCCTGGAAACAACGCCGCTTTCGCGCCACGAACGAGGTCGACGACAACGAGGCTCGTCGGTCGCTTCGTGATCAGCGGCGTCGTGCACTTGAGAATCTACGGGTCATTCACTGAAACGATGGACGAGGAAGGTGCGCATCATCGTACCACCGAGAGCATTGGCGCAGGAACGACTTCGGTGAGCTCGGCTTCGAGCGTATACGTCTGCGCGCGCACAGCTTCCAGAAACGCCTCGCGCGCCTCCCGCTTATGCACCTACATACCACCAGCGTTCGTTCGTCCGACCACAATGAACATCCCGTTGACAACGGACCGCAAATGGCGCTGCTTCACCCAGGCCGAGCTCAGCCAAAAAGATACCAAACGCGTAGACGTCCGTCTTGCGCGTGAGCGCCTCGTCGCTCAAGGTCTCCGGCGCGGCCCTGCATTGTATACGAGATAAGACATGGCAGACGGGTGTATGTACAGGTAGAAGGTTGTACCACGGCAGGTCCACGGCGTCGCCTGTCGTGGGCCGAGGGCTTGGAAAGCCGTGCAAGCGGTAGCGGTCGTTGTCGTCCTTGAAGACGGCCGTGAGCCGAATCCCGCCGTGAATGACCTTGGCCAAGTGAAGCTGCGCCATGGCCGACGCAATGTCCATGGCCACCGCGGTCGTCGACCGGGACCACGACTCGGCCGCCAGGTGCGTCAACGGCGCCGCATGCTCGTACAGAACACACCAGGCGTGGTCGTGCAAGGAGAACCCGCGCAGTCGTAGCAGCATGTGGTCCTACGTCACTCTCGTCACCGTCTTGTAAAAAACGGTGTGTTCAAGACCTTGGGCAGCGTCGCGTACGTCGATAGGATCGACGTCACGTCGACGACCGAGAGCGCCAGCTGCAAAAGCACAGGCTCCTTGCCCACGCTGCCCACGAGAAGGGCATGGGCGGTGTGCGATTTCTACATCACCAAACGGAGATGAGATATTCTAGAAAGGACAGCTAGGGTCGTACGTCCAGGGTCCAGCGCTCGGGCGGGATCCAATAGCCTCCGAAAGGCTGGAGGCATTCGTGCTGGCGGTAGTCGCTGTGCGACGGTGACGACGGCACGGTTTTGGACGGCGATGGCGGCGGCGCCACATGACTCGACGTCAGCGGGCGACTCGTGGGCGATGCGGCGACCGGACTCTTGGGCGGCGTCACAACCATGGGCTTCGCGACTTGCTTTGTAAGCACGACGACCGATGGCTGGCTCGCCAGCGTCGTGTCGTACAGGACTTCCATGCGCACCTTGAGCTCTCCGCCGTCATGCTTGGCGCCGTTCGGTGCACGGGCCTTGGCTTGCTTGCGGTAGACGGGCAGCCACTCTTGCCGCAACTCGCGGTCGCGCCACTGGGCCAAGTCGACGCGAAGGCTTACAAAGCCAATGCTATTGTCGGGCAAGAAGGCTGCATTGGCGTTGCGAATGTCAATGTCAAGGACGGCCTTCTCAGTGCGTGTCTTGAACGAAAACACAAAGGGCGCATTCCAGAAGGGCTCGGCGCCGCCATTGTCGTGGTATTCGGTGCGCTCACTTCGGTGGCCCAGCGTCACAATGCAGTACGGGTCCTGTGTTCCAAAGAGCTGCGCCCGCGCGAGGCCGCGGGCTTCGATGAGCGTCACATGCAGCTGGACGGCCATGGCTAAAGTGCAAAATGTCAAAATGGCGTTGGCCGTTTGGTAGCAACCGCAACATCATATCAGCCAATCGTAGGCCGCCAACCGAATAGGTAATCAATGTGCGGGATGCCATTGGCTGGCAGTTTTACACATGGATATCCCCCGTTGTCGCGTGGTTTTATAAATGATCAGAAAGTATGTGTGTGATATGTGTTGGATGTGTGAAATGCGAAGAACTATGTGGGCAAAGCGTGTGTCGCAGCTCACGCCGGCAGTTTGCTCGATGCTGGCATGATGGCATACAAGGTGGCTGTCAACAACCACAATGCATGCGTCTCGCCATGTACCTAGGATGCATGCTCCTACTATAAGAACGACCAGCTGGTACGATGTGGCAGGACTTTGCTTGGAATTGCGAAAATTGAGCACCCAAAAAGCCATGTTCGAGGCGGCGCATCCCACTCATTTGACACCGCCTATGCGTGATCTATTCTGCCGTCGCGCTGCGCTTGGCGGCGCGGCGTGGGTTGACGTGCATCGTGCAGTACGGTGCGGTGCCCACCTCGACGCCTGCCGCGCGCAAGTGCGCCGACGCGGCGGCCCGCGCCTGCGGATGGACACCGGTCGTCGCGCGCTCGAGGAGCTTTTGCGTTTGGTAGCAGCACGTCCGGCACCGTCGAAACAAGCATTGCGTCGTGAGCGGAATCTCCTGGACGCATGCCGGCTGCCGACAACGCTGGCGCTCGGTCACGTTGTTGGTTGTCCAGATTGGCGTGTCGTGTTCGACGTGCCGCTTGACGGCTTCGCGCTGAAGTCGCCGAAACTTGGCCACATTGGCGGCTTGGGTCTCGAGCACCGACGACGAGGTGTCGGCCTTTTCCAAGGGCGCAAAAAACGCGGTGACGTCGTCGAGGCAATGCAGCGCGACGGTCGGGCACCCGGGCTCGCCAGCACATTCGACAGCCGACGCGGGCGGCGCCGCGAGAGTCTGCTGCACGATCGGCGCCTCGTCATAAATGCCGCACACGTCGTCGCATTCGATTTCGTACAGCACGTGGCGTGTCTCGAGGTCTTCGATACCCGTGCCGTTGGTTAGCTGCGTCAAGAACATCCGGATCGGTGCTACACGACACTTGATACACTGATACTATAATAGGGGCACACACCGTTGCGAATCGTGGGTTCGAGGAGAAGACGGAGACGCTTGCACGGGTTGTCGACCGCGATGCGCTGCAGCATGGCGTGCTCGACGCGGCGGTTGAGGACACGGCAGCTCAGCAAGAGAAGAGGGATATGGACCGTCCTGTCCGTGCACCTCGAGACGGCGACGCCCACGAGGCCGTAGTGCCCATACTTGTCCGTGACCGACACGTACAGAATCGTTGCGGTCGATGCCAGTGCATATAGTTGCTCCTACGTGCGATGTGACCGATGCGTCGGGCAATTTTACGCACCACAGACGTGTATGCTCGCGTCGCAGTCGTTTGAAGGTTGAACTGGTTGGTGCGCTGGCAGAGCTGCGCGATGCGCTCGAGCGTGGCCCGCGGCGTCGCCGACGTCATCGTCTGCATTTCAACGTGCATGCCAAGTGCGGCAAGGACGTTGGTTGTATCATTATCTTGGCCAAAGTCCTTTGCTTGCAGCTGCCGCTTGTACATGGCCGTGCGCGCCTTGTCTTCTGCTGTCGTGACGACGGCGCCAAAATTGGCGTCGAGCGCCCAGACAGTCGCAGCAAACTAAACAAATCCAATGGTCTAAGAGATGCGCTATGCAGGCAGAACGACCGTACGTTGGGCGTCAGCTTTGGCAAGAGGGGCACATGAACAACCGCCAGCGACGGGCACGAGGCGCGCACCGCAGCGCACTCGAGCGCATTGTCGTCGAAGAAGACGGCGCTGTCCATGCTCAGCGAGAGCTCATGCAGCATCGCCGCGATGTTGTCTCCTTTAAGCTCGTGGTTGATGCGACTCGACACAATATGCGTGTCAAGATCGAGATGCTAGATTCGCCATTGTGAAATTCATCATTGGTGAAATGGACGGTTCGCACCATATCTGGGTGGCGTTCAAACACGGCTTGGACGTCCGCGGGAATGTTCTTGCTGCAGAGACAAAGAAGGGTGCCGGATGCATATTGCTCCAGGAGAAATATCTGAAAGGCGGCATGGGCGGCCGTGATCTCAATCTGTGCCAGTCCTACGCCCGTCCTCAGTCCTCTTGGAGCTCCCAAGGCGAGTACCGTCTTCGGCGATGGCCCCCGACCACAGCGTGTGGTCGCAGTCGAGGATCAGCACCTAGCATGATCAAGTGAGTCTATCTCGACGCATGCACAAATGTATAACGAGGTTGTGGTCCGTGGTATTACCTTTTTCGGTCGTCGAAACACGCGGCAGATTTGCCGCGCGGCCTGCAGCGCCAAGAGGTTATTCATCCACGGCGAGTACGGGTTGTGCATGGCGAGGTCTACGCCGTTCTCATCATGATATTGTCCACGCTATACGTACATATATGTGTACCCAATGTTGCATTGTAAAAGTCGTCGCTCGCGCCGTAGACCGCACGGAGGTCCGACACGAGCGCTGCGTTTGCCGGCATGTGTGCACGCAAGTACTCGTCGTCGGTGGTGGATGCGCTCGCGTCGGGCGGCGATGGGCAGAGCACGACGACGAGGTGCCGGGATGGATTGAGCGCCACGTGCGACGTTAGCAGCGCCAGAGCCTCATCCATGCGGTCAGTCGTCGAGGGTGCCGGTCCTGCTTGGCGCAGCTCGGGGTGTCGTACTGGACGTCGCACGTGCGCAAAAAGAGCAGTGTCATGCAGCGGCCATTGGTCGTCTGCGCGTGCGGGCGCGGCAGGAGTGCGCGCCACTGGCCATACGGCATCCATTGCAGCGTCGCCGAGACGGACGGCAGCGCCTACCGCAGCGTCATTACGCGCCGATATATATACACACACGAATACCGTCTGAAAGACAAAAGGCACGCGCGCGTGGAGCGCATCGGCGGCAAAGGTCGCGCCCACAAGCACGTCGACGGTCCCAACCATGATGCCCACTTTGCATTCGCCGCTTTCGATTGGTCCGCGCTGTTTCGGCAAAGTCCTATTGGAAGCTGCTGAAAAGTCCTATATTTGTATTGAAATCGGCAATGCCCGAAATATGGTCGACACCAAAAGCTCCAATGATTTCAACACGTTCGCAACCCGTGCAAGGAGGCCGTGGTCCAATCTTGCTGGCACAAGCAGCACGACCAAGCGAATAACGTTAGGCAGCTCAATGTCGCTGCTGCCTACTGTGAGTGGCAGTACGACTAATTTATTGCCACGAACTTGGTCGTACCCATACCAACTTGCACATCCAATGCCGTTACGAGTACCTCCTGTACTGACAGGCAGCGCTGACAGGCTGTCAGTGCAGGGTATACCCTGCACTTAAAACGGTGTGCATACTATGCACACCGTCTCGTGTACCCAGGATCCACGTACGAAAAATGAGCGAATTTGAAATTTCTAGAAGTGCGAGGAAGCCAGCTTAGGAAGTCGGTATAGGTATGGGCTGGACACGCGTTGGACACTGGTCTGTCCATCTGCAGTGAGTGTCGTGGGGATGATGACGGCACAACTCAACTTGCACCGACAATGCCACAGCTCGTGCTGCGCCCGTATACGAAGAACCGCTCGTGCAACCCGCTCGAGCACGCCGAGGAGTGGCGCGTCATGGTCGCGAACGGCGGCGCCATCACCGACGACCGCTTCACGCAAGAGATGCTGCAGCAGCGCATGAGCGAGCTCAACACGCAGTTCGAGGCGTATTCGAAGCGCATCTACAAGCGGATTTTCCTCTTCGTGCATCTGCCCATGCTGCTGCTGCTCACGTGCCTCATCGGGTCCTGCATCGTGCTCATCGCGCTCGGCAGCAACCAGTCGGCGCTCGACCGGCGCATGTACGGCAGTGTCTTTGGCCGCGTCTTCCCGTACATTGCCATCGCGGTTGTACTCCTTGGGTGCCTCGTCGGTCTGGGCGCCAAGACTGTCTTCCGCAACATCCAATCGGGCTTTATCGAGACCGTCAACTACATGAACGTGCGCGACGAAGTGTACGAGGTGCGCTGGAGCTACGTCATGGCGCAGAACACGTCGTACTTTTCGCGCGACGCGAGCCAGTTTGGCGCGATTCTAATCACGCGCGGCCCGCCGCCGCCGCAGCCGCCCGTCCAAATCGTGTACACCTGCATGTATTAAATATTGTCATGTGGATAACCGTGTGAGTGTACTTCCTGTGTGGCTGTCGTTCATGCGTCCATGGGTGCCCCGCAGTGAGAACCGAAGTGGGGCAACACGGGTCTGGGCCGCGCCTGCGAGAGACGTGGCGCAACTTTGATTGCTTTTGCTTGATGGACCAAATCGAGAGAGGAGGATGTCAATGGAGCAATGAGAAGAAACCTATATATATGGTAGCGAGGGATCGAAGCATAACCGCAGGTGGGTTTGGATACGTCCGTTGGGGACAGCTTTCGGCAATGCACAGTGTGCATGGCACTCAGTGCAAGAGTGAGCGTCGAATGACCATCATTCTAATGCACCCACCTCTTTCCAAGTTGCACTTCTTCGGTGGTCACCGTTGGGTACGATCGGTGGTAGCGTCCGGGAGGAGCAGAGACAGCTGGCACAGATGAGCATGCTCTCTGTGCAAATGACTTCTAGTCCCATGTCCCGACAACGCTCCCAGCTTCATAGGTGGGCGCACATCTTGCACCATACTACGTAGTAGATCTTAGTTTCGTCGCACCAAGGCACTTCGCGACGAAAGCAAGTTGCAGTCCCTGTGCAAAAGCTGATGACCCGCCGCGTTTTACTTCACAGTATCAAGGGTGGTATTCACCCTTGGTTATACCCGGCAGTGTACCCGGTATGTTTTTGTGGTTTTGCGAATATTTTTCAACAAAAAAGTGCGTTGCAGATCCAGTGTACGGCGCATCGTCATCCAGGATGCACACGCTCGCCTAGAGCATCGTCCCAGGAGCCATGTCGGCCATGAACGCGAGCGATGACCCGTCCATGTCGCTTGTGGTCTTCACGTTGAACAACCCTCTTGACGGTGCATGCTTCTCGCGGCCGTCGTTTTCATCATCACGTCCTGTCGACGGCGATGACGCCGATCGATGTCGTAATGATCACTCTGTTTCCATAAAGTATGAATGGGTCGCTATTCTCTGGACCAGGTGCGGTGTTGATGGACCGAGAACGGTTTCTCAAAAAACCCGCGATTTGCTCAAATATTTGCAAAAAACCGCAATTGAGGAATACGTGGATCTGATTGGCTTTAAAAGGAAGGTCCAGGGGTTGTGATTGGCTGCTTTACGAGTTTAAGGGGTATTTGCGAATATAGGAGGCAAATTGCAGGGCTTTTGAGAAATTCTACCAGCGACGAGGGCGAAGCATGTCGCGATCACGTAAAACCGGCGCGTGGTCAACACCCCGTATGACTCACAATCGCTTGCCTGTCCATCCACCGTTTGCGAGAATTCCAACTCGAGCCGACCTGCACTTGAAATCCAAATATTTTCGACGGCGTGTCCCAAATGGCTCCCGACGCTACAGTAAAGCACGGCTGCTGCTTGACGTCCTTCATTGTATCTCTGACCATCCAGTACCCACACACGTATGGAGCTTATTCTCACGCTTCGCGAGGCGCGCAACCTCAAGCGCACGCAGCTCCTCGGCGCGCAAGACCCGTACTGCAATGTGAGCATCCCCAACATCTTTGACGCAACCACCGAGGTCCACCACCACGGCGGCTCCAACCCATGGTGGAACGCATCGTTCTTGCTCTCCGTGCCCGAGACGATCCCGTCGGGCCTGACGCTCGCCGTGCACATCAAGAATGCCATGCACGTCCTGCCCGACCGCTCCATTGGCATGGCGCGCGTCGACCTCGATGCGCTCGCGACCGCCCTCGCGACTGACGACATTTACCACGAGTGGGTCCCCGTCCTCCACAAAGGTGTGCATGTGGGCGACCTTAGCATTGCGTTGGAGCTCGCCGGCATTGACGACGTACGGGGCAATGTCATCTCACTCACATCGCCGCCCGTTGTGGTCATTGCAACGTGATCCATTGGAGTACGTTAACTATATTTATACCACGAGTACACGAATATACACTCAGTTTCGGTTGTCAGTCCGCGCAGACAGTAGTAGGTAGGATTCCTCGCATCTTCGCCAAAGGCCGTGTGTGCAAGCAGGTCGAAACGATGCGTTGTTGGAACGGCAGCGATACATCATCGACGTCTTGCACCTGTTTGCATCGCTCGGTTTCAAGTACAACTGCACATAGTGGTCGCACCCGTAGGCGCTCAGACTTGAATACCCTTTTTCTTTCCGCGACTTTTCGTCCATCCGAAAAGGCCACAGACACGCCGCGTCAACATGTCATGGCAACAGCACTCCATTCTCAAAAGCCCATCATCCATCGTCGTACTAGGATCGGCCGATGCATCAACGTCTTCAATGTACAGCGGACGGCACATAGTCGTTGGTGCCGCATTTTCCTCCTCACCCTGCTTGAGGACATGGTAAAATGGACAGCTTTGGTGCCAAGGAACTCTTATCCAAGACGCTGGATCAAAGGCTTGAATTGGTCGCTCACGTCGACAATGATCACGCCGCCTTGCGGTCCACAAGCGCCATGATGCGTCGGCGCAAGCGCTCGGATCGATTGCGTTTCCAGTACGCCTCCTACACATGCACCATGGGTCTTTGAACGCTACAGTCGTCCAGCGCACCTCTTCTTCAATGGCCTCTTGGGCCCGGACTTGGGCAATGAACTCGGCAAGCTCGATGCGGCGGTCTTCGGCCGCAATGCGCCCGAGGCGGCCTACCGCAGGTGTCAACATATGTTTTCAATCGGATGGAAGTACCGCGGTACGCGCGCTGCATGGTCGTCGCGGCCGCTTGCTCGAGTGCTTGTCGCGCCTCGAGCTCGGCACGTCGAATCTTCCACTTGATTGCCGCGGCCCGGCCCAGGTACCCCCGGTAAATCCGTTGCAGCTAATACACATCCCATGAGGTTTCTTTCGACGCCACACCAACAATAAACATACAAACGTCGCGGCTTTGGCTTCGCGTTTCGCGAGTCGATTGTTGGCAAACAGCTTTTGTCGTTGCGATTGCAGGCGCTCCATTTCCTTTGGCTCCGGCGCGCTTGGCCGAGTTTGGCCTTGGCGTGCGCCTCGTCGATGCGTCTAGTACATTATCGTTGTGGCTTCCCATGGCGTCGTTGGACCGAGGCGTGTACCGTTGCCGCAGCTCTTGCTTTTGACGCTCGAGCTGAAGACCTGTGACGGGCTTCGCGACGTGCACCTTGGCGTGCTCGCTCGTCTTGGCGCCCCACACTTGTTTTTGGGCCTTGAGGAGGCTGAGACCCCGGAAGTACATGAGTGTCATGCAGAAAAGGCCGAATTTCAGCGCCTGCTCGGTCTCGTCGAGCACCTTGTCGGCCGCCGACCCTTTTTGAATTGCTTTTTTGTCCATGCGGAGGGCTTGTGCGTCGACCTCAATCGGCGTCCATTTCTCCAGTGGCGTGCCAAACTTGGCTTTGGTCGCGTGTATGTCGTGGAGCTCGTCGGCCATCTTCTTGTCGGCTAGGCCAAAGACGCTCCGAATCCAATTTCACAACAGAACACAGCAAATCGGGTACCAGGACTCATGTTTTCGAGGCGCCGAAGCACTTGCATGTTGAGCGGTCCGTCCTTGTATACACTGGGCACGAAGCCTTGCACCTTGCGCCGCGATTCGCGCTCGCCAAAGACCCAGCCTACACCACCACATGGCAGCAACAAGTGAGACCGCGTGGTCGAGACAAATGCGATAAATAAGAAACAACCTTCGAGCATCCATTCGAGAATGTCTTCGACAATCTCGTGTGTTGTGAGCTGCGCGACCAGCGAGTGCTGCTCCCGCGTCAACGCAGCCTTGACTTTCTCCGTCTATCGAAATATGATACCACATGGGTTTTTCGAGTTGTGTGCAGTCGACGAGACGCACCTGCTGCATTTGGACAAAGCCATGGAGCGCGACGGTCTCAAACTGATCGTTGGGCCAGTTGAACGTTGCGTGCAACTCGGAGTCAATGTCGCGAAGGCGCAAGTGCTTTTCCCAATTACGGATCTCGGACGTGAGCTCGAGGAAGAGGTCCATCTTGCGCATCGAGATGGCCTCGACGCCGCCGCGGACAGCCGACATGCACAGACGCGAGCTGAGGACGGTCTAATACAACATCAAAAATGACAAACATGAAAACAGGACAAATATGACAAAACGATCACCCACCTCTTTCGAACGCTTGACGCGCTCGGTCTCGTCCTTGAGAAGGTGGATGCGGTGCACGATGGTGTCCTTGGTCGCGTTGAGGTACGGAACCCACGTGCACGGGTTTTTGCGGCAGGCCATACACCCGCCCGGCCCCAGATTTTTCTTTTCAAGCTCCAGTTGCTGCTCTTCAATCGACCGTGGCACGAGGGCCTAGACACCATGCATATTTGGTCGTGATCGTCGAGCAGACGCCACTGAAAACGTACGTCTTGAATCGCGCGTTTTTGCTTTTGGTAGCTTGGTTTTGCCTTCTTGTTGGTCTTTTGGAGCTGCTTGAGCGCAGCCTTGCGTTGCTCTTCGCGTGCCAAGCGTGCCTCGAGGTCCGAGTCCGAGTCGGACACGTGCGCGAGTCCTTGCTTGGTCTTTTCCTCGTCGTCGTCATTATCTCGCGCGTGCAAGTCAAGGAGCGACTTTGGGTTGTGGAACGCGCCCCATTCGGCTTCTTCGCGCTCGGTGAGCTGACTGAGGAGCAGTCGATCGAGCTCCTTCTCGAGCTCGAGCCGCAAGACGCTGGTTGGAAACCGCTGGGGCGCGCTGTGAAGGACACTCGAGTCCATAAACTCATTGGTGCTACTGATCGCCTAGTCCAGAGTGCCTGCATCAATATACTTGACCATCCCTTTCAGCAGCGTACGCGATCGAGTTCGTGCAGCACCGAGCGGCAGCGCGCGTCGACGTCAACTTCGACCTTTTCACCTGCTTGCGAGTGGTCGACGAGCGAGTGTTTGATCGGCGCCGCATACGCAGCAGACGGTGGCGACGGACCGTGCAATAGCTCGTAGGCAAAGGGCCCATCGTATGCCAAGACGAGGGCGCGCGCGCGACGGGCGTCGGCATCCAGCGACGCAATTTGGTCGTCCGGCGTCTGCAGCAGCGCCAAGAGCGAGTCGCGCGTCCACTGCTTGGCGGCTGGTACGGTCGTGAGCAAGCGCGAGTGCAGCTCGGGGTGCAGAAGCTTGTCGAAAGCGAGCCACGCTTTCTGGTCGGCATCGAGGGCATCTGCGGGATTTTCAGTATCGGATGAGAGGGAGGACGCTACCAAGGGGTAAGGATCGGAGGATCGAGGCTGGCTTGTCGGCCGCGGTAATGGCGTGGTGCCGCAAGACGCTCTCGTCGCGAAATTTGAGCATGGCTTTGCGCACCAGAATTTCTTTTCGCGAGAGGGCATTGTAGGGGGCGTCGACCAGTCGCTGGAGCTCGGCAGCCGAGTACGCGTTCATCTCGGCCTCGATTTTGGAGAGGCTGTATCCGATGGGCACGGTCGTTTTTTGGTTGAGCATGTGCGCGTGCTGCGACGCTTCTTGCTCCCAGAGATACTATGGACAATTGTGACCACACTTCTAAAAATATAAAAAATGAAAATAAGTGTACAAGGTCGGGGTGCACGATGCGGTCGAGTAAGACCCATTGACGCTCGGCCGCGTCGAGGGCCAACTTGTTCTTCTTGTATTTGCGACGTACGCGCTGCGCCGACGTGAGGAGCTTTGGCAGCTGGTGCTTGAGCGCCGCGAGGTCCCGCCACCGCATCTTGGCCGTCTTGAGGACGTTGTACTCGGCGTTGAGAGCGTACGCGACCTACTCAACCTCCCGTTTTGAAGCATGGAAACGTGAAACTTTGAGACGACCTTGAAACCCGACGTCGCACCCTCGATGCGAGCGGCGGCGTACGGGAGGTGCTGACGCGCATACGTCAGCGCCGCCTCGAGGTCGGCGCGCTCGAGCAGCAATTTGGCATGGAGCGACGCCAAGTGGTGCAGTCCTAAATATATATATTGATGTATCAATGTACCTCAATGCCATGTGGCAACACACCTCGCTTGATGTCGTGGATCTCGTCTTGCCGAATCGCATGCAGCTTGCATTGCTTGGTGAACGCGCGATCGAGCGTTCGGATCTAGTCGACCCTTGAATGTAAAGTACGTTTTCAGAAAACCCGCACCTGCGCCAGAAGATCTTTGCGGCTCAGGGACGCGCCGGCGCCCGTCGGTACGTCCAAGAGGCGCTGGAGCTGCCCCATCTTGGCTTCGTGCTCCTTGGCGCGGAGCATCGCGGCCGACGACGCCTTCTCGACCAGCTCCAACTTGCGCTCGGCCAAGCGCATGCTCTCCCAGATCTGCAACACTTCTTCGCGACCGACCTAGAACACCCCTTGTGCGTCCATTGCATCCATTGATATATCGCACGGGTAGGCGGGCTTGCTGTGTCAGTGCCGTGGCCTTGGCGCGTCGTACAAACTCGGACGCGGGCATCGCTTCGTGCATCGAGACCGCGATTGAGTACGTCGTGTCTGACTACATAAACAACATTGACTAGGCGCTTTAGACAAAGAAAGCGACATACGGGACAGCCCACGACAATGTGGTAGACGCCTTGCGCGATCGGCACGCGGTTGGGCGCGTGGCGAAGCACAATCCGTCCCATGCTCTCGCTCGTGTTGAGCTGCACGTGGTCGTACTGGACTTGACCGATCGGCTCGGGCTTCCCGCTGAGCGACAGATGGTACAGCATAGCAGCGAGTCGACCGAGCTTGTAGCCCGTGGCGCCAAACTTGCCTACCCATATACATCAGTCTGTCTCTCTATCCATCGATCCATCGATCGAACATACCTTCAAAACGATCGAGACCGTGAGACTGAGGCCAACTGCGTCGACAACTATCTCGTGGGTCGCACTTTTGCGTGCTCGTAGCTGGCACTTGGAGGATTCAAGAAGGCTGCGCTGGGTCTTGGCATCGACGAGGATAGTGGCTCGTTCGTCGGCCTCTACCGCCGCAGCTGAAAATCTCCGTTCGGAGAGAGATGCTGTTCGTACCGACAAGCTCGGCGAGGGTCGAGATGACCACAATGTGCTGGGCGTCGGGGCGGAGTCCGCCGAAGTCGTGCAGCACTGTCCAGACAGCATCGTCGGCGGGAGTCATGTTGGGACTCCACATCTGGCCCGCAACGTTCTGTACGTGGTCGGCCGTCATATCGGGAACGGGAAAACCAACGGGAAAGGGTGGCAGCAAAGTGGCCATGGTTGCGCCAAGGCGCGCGTCGCACGCGAGCCAGAGCTGCTCTTTCTCATTGCACGACGCCCACGGTTTTTGTCGAAGGCTCTCGGCGAGCTTGCGCTGCAGCATCCCGTGGAGATCGAGGCCTAGATCGTGTGTTTGCGGGATGCAACCTCTGGCATATTGAACTACCTGGGGGCAGTGGCAGCGGGGGGGCATACGTCACGTCGACTTGGTTGAGCACAACTGGGCCGTCGCCGCACGTATACTTTCTCAGCAAATAATGCGCGCGGAGATGCGTGGGGGATTTGAGAAACGGAAGCGCGAGGCAGATCCGGCTTGGCAGCGACAGAATGTACTCGATCTCGGCGTCGGTGACCGACGTCTGATACAGCGGGTCGAGGCGCATCTCGATGGCCTCGCGCTCAGAGAGACTCGAGTAGAGCGTCACAGCGTGGTCGCCTCGTTTCAAGTCGAGAGCGATCCACTCTTTCTCCTCCACCGAGTGTTCAAACAGTTTTTTGGACCGCACGAGTGCAAGATCTGGAATGGACAGTCGCTCCCGCGCCAACGCTGCCGACCGCTCCGAGTACCCACGGGCTTGAGCATCCATGTCGGCTTCTTCCTTGACCGTGGTCGATGCCGCAAACTTGGCAAATGCTGCCAATTGCGTCTGCGCACTCAAAAGCAGCGCGAGCCCTTCGACAATGCGTTTGATGTTGATGCGGAGGTCGGCGCGAATCGTCTTGGCGGACGCGCTTTGTACACGGAGCTCGTCGAGGCTGATGGTGAGTGCATTCAGCTCTTCCTTGCATTTGCGCTCGAGGGTCGCCTTGTCGAGCCGCTGCAACGTCCCTAATATCAACGCATCCTTCAAACGCTTTGTAGAGAGGGTATGGCCTACCCGCCACATAGATCGCGCTGTCGACCATCTTGGTGGTGACGCCTTCAATGCGGCTCAGCTCGGCGCTCAACAGCGTCATGCGCGCGATCGTCGTGTTGGTCAAATGCAGCCGCTTCGCGTCGGCGACAGCTTCGTCTTCTTGGGTTTCCTACACCGGGCGCGTCACGATCACCGTGTCTCTTGAGAGAGAGAGGTGTGTACTCGAAGCAAGCTAAGCTCTTCGTTCGCGTTGTGGACCATAATGGCGGCTTTGGCCAGGAGCTCGCGCACCGTGGCTTCCGTGCGTGTTTGTAAAATCGCGATGCTTTGCATGGCCCGGTCAAACATCGTGACCTCTTCGAGACTCGCGGTCGTGAGCGCCTGGAGCTGCGCCGTATCTTGCGATAGCACTTGCACCTTTTCGCGGAGAGCGCGAATGGCCGCGGGGTGGCCGGCACGAGGCGGACGGCGCCACCCGCGTCGGGCTTGGCAATGACGTTCTCCGTCTCGGCTCGATGCAGAGCCTGAGGCAACGTGATGTAGATTCCTTGCATCGCCATGGTCACCGTACCCGACTGAGGTTGTGGAGACTCCGCGAGCAGTCGTGCAGCTGGCTGTTGTAGGCATCGTGCTTGGCGATGGACGCGGCTTGCGTGGCCAAGTTGCGTTTTTCTGTTCGCGGACGGCACGGGCGTCATGGAGGATGCACTCGATCCCTTGCAGCACGCGCGGGATGTCGTGGCTGTCGACGCCGCACTCGAGCGCGTAGCTAGAAACACCACTCTTTAGCCGCCTCGCCACCGATCGAGATACCCTTCAGCATCGCCCCGTAGTGTCACTTGATTCGCTTCCAGCTACTTGCATGAGTATATCGTGTTGATAGGAAAGGGGTGCGAGAGGAGGTACCTTGCGTTGCAGCTCCCACAGTTGTGCTTGCAAGCTGGCGCGATGGGCAGCCCGCTCGAGGCCCAAGTTGATCTCGGCCTAGTAGCTGCGTGGCACGAATGACAAGGAGTCGTCGCCGTACTTGAGTCTGCAGCGCTTCCTTTCGCTCGTCTTCGAGCTCGGCGACCACGTTTTGAAGCGCGTTGCGATTGCTCTCCGCCCACAGGACGCTCTATACCAACGTCTATGGTACGAATCCAGTGGCTAAACGCACGCACCTTGCGGTCGTAGTCTTCCCGTTTGCGGCTTTTTTCATCTTCCATGTCCATGCTCCGGCGCTCGTGGCGCTCCGCTTCCACAATGGCCGCCGCGCGCAATCGGTCTCGTTCGCGCGCTGCGAACGCGAGCTCCTCCTTCTTGAGCCGCTGCTTCTTGCGCTCGACGTCGCGCAGGAGCTTTTGCTGCTTCTCGGCCTCGAGCCGCGCGAGCTCGGCGTGCTGCGCCTCCTGCAGCGACGCCAACGCGGCTTTGGAGGCCAAGACAGCCTCGTACGCGCTGTCTTCGGTCGCCAGCGCGTCTTCCAACTTGTCCATCAAGCTCTATGTCATGCAAAGCGTTGGACTCGTGATGCAGCATCGATGCACGTACATCGTCAGGCGCGCCCAGCGGTAGATCAATGTCGCGGTCAATCAGTTCTTGTCGAATACCTTGGATGCCACGCTCGTGTAAAATGGCGAGCACCCGCGACGACTATGGACACCGTCGTCACATCGAGCATCCGTCTTTGTAGCGTACCCACTGCGGCCCCGAGGCATCGACAGCAGCAAGGTCAGTTGGTGCCTGCACGACGAGCGTGTCGTCCTCGTCGATATCGAGGCGGTGACGACCGGGCCGTGTGCGTCGGCCGTGCCCTTCGACGGTCGTGCCATCGTTGTCGTCGGCGTCGGCCCCTCGGACAGGTGCTAACGTCACGTGCTCGAGGACGGCGGCAACGACGGCGTCGAGAAACTGGAGGCAAAACGGCGAGCGTTCTTGCAGCACCTCGTGCCCTGCCTTGAGCCACGCCACGTACACTGCATTGGTTTGCCGAAACGCTTCCGGTAAAGACGCAACGAGCACACGGCCTTCCTGGAGGGCATTCGCGGCACTGGGTGGCACCCACGCGTTCTGCGAGCTTTGCAGAAGAATCAACGGGACATGGAGGTTTCTAGATCCTATCCATATAGCCATGTATCACAATTGCATCCTGATGTACCGCAAGACGGGCCGGAGATCCGTAAACTTGGGAATGGCTTTGAGGCGTTGCTGGAGCAGCGCGCGGCTCGTGGGCTCGAGAAATCGGCGTCGGTGCTCAAAGACGATTGCATCGCGGTCGCGCGTGAGTGCTATCGAAACGCGACTCGACTCCTCAACATGGCCGGTGCGATCCAACCTGCGCAAGGTACGCGTCGCAAAAAAGCAAATGCACGAGCTGTTCGTGGCACTCGGTGTCGCCTTTGTTGGCATGCAGTCCATGCAGCAGCTATGTCACCGTTTGAAACGACATCTATTGCAAATGAGAGAGAGAGATGGCGACGTACGGGGTGAAGCTTGGATTTGACGCTGCCTTCGGACGCGCTCGCAAAGCCGTTGATGAGAAAGAGAGCACTGAGAGCCATGTTAAGCACGCGAAGCTTCGGGTCCTCGGCCGCTGTCACCTACGCCGTCGGCGTCATATGGATATTGCAATCGAGGGGATTGGCTACAAGCGTAAACCAGCCAGCGACCGCCGCCCCCGACCCGCACCCGAGCAGCAGCTGGGGCACCGCGCCAGGGCCTTGCTTGGGCTGGATGCTCCACGCGCGCGTGTTTATCAAATGGAGCAGCAGCGCGCCCATGTACGACGCCAAGGTGGCGTTGGTGACGACTAGAGCAGCGTCATTCATGCGGCTGGGAGAAGAAACGACCATGGACGTACTCGCCTCGGGGGCCACCTTGGCGACATGGCCGATGACGAGCACCCGTGCGAGCGGATAGAGGCGAAAGAAAGGCTGCAAGAGCGCTTCCATCATGGCGATCGTTTGAAACGCGTCAAGGACGACAATCAATCGCGCACAGGTGTGTGTCTTGCGCGTGTCGAGGTGGCGCGTCACGCGGCTCTGCACTTTGGCCAGGTCGTCACCAAAAAACGATGGGGGGGCCTCGGGCGCTTCGTCGTCTGTATTCTCGCCTGCCGATGGCGCGTGCAAGATGGCATATCTACGCTTTCATTAAGGGTCATCTTCTTGGTCAGACAGCGTACTCCAACACGGTCGCATCATTGATCGCAAACGACGCATATTGGGGAGCCTCCAAAGCTTCCAGCGCAACCGGGGGTACCGTGGTGCGTGGTGGCGATGCTTGGTTGGGCGCTTCGTCGCTCTCGCTGCTACTCCGGTCGTCGTCGGCCATGGGCGCGGTTGGCACAAAAGGACGCTTCTTGGAGAGATGTTGTAGCTCCCGCA
Organism: Saprolegnia parasitica CBS 223.65; assembly: GCF_000151545.1. Classification (NCBI taxonomy): domain Eukaryota; phylum Oomycota; class Saprolegniomycetes; order Saprolegniales; family Saprolegniaceae; genus Saprolegnia; species Saprolegnia parasitica. Next base: position 114,252 of record NW_012156437.1, read on the forward strand.
GCGCGCGCTTGCTCCGGTCGTGGGCCCACTGCGGAAGGCCTTGCGCCGCTGCAATGGGATTCGTGCCAACTGAGCTCTTCTCGGGCGGCCTTTTACGGCGCTTCGGGGGCGGTGCCGAGGGGGTGGGGGGCACGCTACTCTTTTTTTCTTGGTCCTGGGTGCCGTCATTTGCTTGCCCTTGCGCTTAGTGTACAGTGTCGATTGCGGGTCGCAGAGTCGATGGAAGTCCTTGCAGGTGAGATGCGTCGAGCTTTTCTCGGAGATTTGAAAGAGGAGGAGGCTCCCAACCTCGACCGAGACGGGAATGCCCAGTGAGCGCAACCCGAGCACAAACTGCGAGAGATCAATGACACCATCGCGTCCATGGTCGAAGTGCGCGAACGAGTCTTCAATGCTAATGCCTCGGCTCGCTGCCGTCACGAGTAGCTCTCGGAGCGTTGCCGCCGCCTCGGCACACCGTTTGGCCGTAGTCGTGCTCATTACCGGTATCTTGAACGGTCACGATTGGATCGGGCATGGCCGGATTTAGTGTTGGCATTTTGGGTGGGTGACAATGGGGCTACGTGTGGTCGACCTTGGCGCAACAAATTCCTCACGAGCAATTATTGGAATGCGCTTGCAAGGTGGCGGTACCACCAACCCCGAAGACTTAGAGTTGAAGGCAGCCATGCACAAGTTTAACACTATTTGAAGCGGAAAGGCAATCGGCTGTGGTCCATGGTTCATGCTCGGACTGCCGCGAAGTCTCTCGAGCCAACGCCCGTCTGTGTTTGTATATTGACATGGTGCTCCAGGCAGTGACAGCTGTACAAATTACGACTAAATAGTGTCACCAACTTTTCCAACTTTTCGGTGCCGAGGTGCACACAATTTGAATCTTTACTTTGAAAAAGTCAAGAAGCGCGCGCCACAAAGTCAAGAGGCAGGGACCAAAGGCCCCTGCGTCGTTGTAGATGGCTTGCTCCCCCCACTTGGGTTGTCAACCTCATGCGTCGACGACTCAATTTGGATTAGACGATTAAATTTAGTTGCAAACCAGTGCAAAACCGTCTCGTCGGCATGGACGACGACACGGACGAGCTCGAGAAACACTGGGCAGCGCGTGTCCTTCAGCAAACGTGGCGGGACTACACCGACCGGCAGTGGGCAAAGTGGCGCGCTCTTCATACCACCGGCGCCGACGACGTCGAGCGTGCGCGCAATCCAACATCACGCACGAGTAACCACGACGACGACGACGACGCATCCCTAGCTGATGACGCGCCAAGTGGCAGCAGCAATCCACTGCTGTCGGCGCGCAGTGCATCGGCCGAGCTCAGTGCGGCGCACGAAGCGCTCATTGCGCAACTCGAGGCCGACCCCGCCTACCAATCGCTCGCAGCCACCGAGGTGGCTCTGGACGATCAAGTCCACTATCTTCAGCAGCAGCAAGCGGCCGTCGAGATGCAGCAGCGGCAGTTCCGGCTCCGGCAACTCGCCAAAGAGAAGGAGGAGAAGCATCGGCGCAAGCTCGCACGACAGCGCGCAAAGGAGCTTGCGCGGCGTCGTGCAGAAGAAGAAGAGAAGTTCCACACACTCGAGACCATGGCGATCATTCGGGACGTCGACTTTTCCAAGCGCGCGCCGACCAAGAAGGCCAAGCCCAAACCCCGGCCCGCGCCCGCCATGCCACCCCCCCTCGCGGTCGCCGAGATCCCACCCGTAATGAAAATCTACCCCCGCCTGCCCAATTTAGCGGCCGCCGTACGTACCTCGACATTGAAAGGAATCACGAGCCATGCTGATGGGATATATAGCCCAAAGGCACGGCGCGCAGCGCGACGGCCGACGCGAACGAGCCCCCGCCCAAAATCGACCACAGCAAAAAGACAATTGCGTGCTACGCCCAAGACCTCACGCCGCTTCTCAACGGCGAGAAGCCCAAACGTGTCAAGGTCGCACTGCCAAAGAAGGAAAACCTCGCAAGCCGCGCGTGTCCTCCAAGTCCAGTAAGCCATCGCCCGGCAGTAGCAATCAAGTCGACGAGCCATCATTGTCCGTGGTCGACGTTGTGCCACCCGCAATCCGCGTCCCGAAGAAAACAGAGTATGGCAAGTCGACCCTGACATCGGCGCCGTTGACGGCCGAGATCAAGCACTTGTCATGGATGACGACTCTTCAAAAAGAGTTTGACCAAGTCATTTTACAGTCGCCCAGCGAGCCGCCACCGCCCTTGTCGTCCTTTGTGCAAAGTCTGTCATCGACGCCGGCTTCGTCGACGTTGTCGCCGCGGATACCGCTGCCATTTGGCACCAGCGCACAATATACCGCTCCTCTGACGACGAGTGCGTCGTCCGATGCGGATGCCCATGCGGCGTTGGCCGCGCGGCGTGAGTTTCTCTTGGGCAAATACGGGAAAAGCCAGACGACGCCCGAGCCGCCGATTGTTGCCGAGACGAGCGATCGGCTGCAATCGATTCTGAACAAGTACAAGGCGGTCACGAGCGCCGTGACGGACGACCGGCCGTCCATCACGCCCTCCAGTACACAGAGCCTTTTGGCAAAATACGCAGGCGCAAGTCTCGTCGGTGGTAATAGAGCATAGCCGTCAGGATGGTGTCGTGACTTGAAGAGTGACTCTGTTTTGAACCAAAAGGATCTTGCCGAGCGAGCAGGCACGAAAGCGGTAACCCTGCACACCCACAACGGAGTATCGTCTATATTGTTTTTGTTGAACACGATGGAGCTGTTTGTGTTCCGTACGATCGTATGTCCTGCAACAAGCAGCCGCAACGATTCCACCGTGCGGCGATGCTTCGTACACTTCTACACAATTCCTTTTATCGATTGATACGACTAATGTGAATGCAGCGTTAAACACTGTCGGCCTTTTGAATGGACGATATACGCCGTGCGATCTTGGAGAACATACTTCGTTGTTCCTCTTTACTCTCCTTATCTCGCACCCCAAGAAGAAGAAAGACATGGGTGCGAATGCGCCAAAAGACGGGCTTGTATTCTTTACATCTTGTCTTAGTTTGTGTATCCGGTGTTAAAAATGGTTGTTTCCCGACAAGATATCATTCGTGACGTGGCACTGTTTCCGGTTGACGCAACTCAGATTATCCACATCGGCACCGTAGCACTTGCCGAGAAATCTGATTTCAGACGACCCGTTTCGGCTTTTTGTTGGAGCTGCTCGTCATTTCTGAAGTGCCCGCCTGTCGAGTAGCTCAAACTCTAGCGATGCAGTGGACTCTTGCTTCCCTTCTCGCTGTCGCCGCCAGTGCCTCGGCGCAGTTGCTTCTCGACAGCGGCCGTCCCGACGACAATCTTCCGTGGGCACGCCCGTCTCGAAAGACCAGTCGATCGCAGTGCAGTTCCGGTCGGCGAGCGCGTGCGGCGTCAACCAGCTCGTCGACTATGCCAACGTGACGGTGACGACCAAAAACATTGACCCCAAGGCGACGTGGATCACGCTCGACATTTGCCCGACAGTCAACGGACTGCCCGCGTGCGATGCGAACGCCAAGGCCGACAAATTCCAAATCGAAACAATCTCCAAGCGCATCGAGTTTCAATGGGTGCCGTCGACGCCCAAGACGCTGCAGCCCGACGCCCACTACTGGCTTGTCATGACCTCCAACGTCGAAGAGATGGGCCAAGCCATTATCTGGTACGACGGCCGCACGCGCTTCGGCCCGGCCAACGACCCGCGCAACGACGTCCTCTCGGCCTTTACGCTCTCGTCGGCCATGGACTGGGTCGTGGACGAGGCCAAGGACGGCCGCACTGTCGCGTCGGCCCAGATTGTCGCGCGCCCCGCGGCCTAATAATGTACATATGCATTTAAACACAATTCGTTTCTTCTACTTTTTGGATATTGTACGTTGGCGCAATGCACGACAAGACCATCTAGAGTTTTCTAACATTGTACGTCGCGATTGCATGGGATGATGTGTGACGCGCACGTGTCGAATAGTAGACCGGTGCTTGCCGTTTTCGTCGGTGAAAGAAGGGTGACACCGCAATGGTTCCTCGCACAATGGCAAGGTGCAGTGGTGTGGTTGTGCGGCACGGCCGGCAAGCGAGGCGCGGTGGTCTCTCTGAAGAAGTTCTTGCTTGCGCACCGGTTCGGTGCTTTGCAACGCAAGGAGCCGAAACAATCTTTTGAGAGCAAAACCACTCTCATTCTAGAATTCGGCTCCCGTGAAGTAGCCCGCCACTCCTCCCCCGAGACTGGGCGGTAATACAGACACTGCGTGCCCTCTTCGCCCCTGAGCACTCCCGCGTATCGAACGACCAATTCAAGCTGCCCCGCCATGCTTGTGTCCTCGGATGCACCAACTTCGACTGTCTCAGAGGTACACCGGTAACAACCCCGAGCAATTCGAATGGCATCACATGTCTAAGAAAAGGTGATTTTTCGATATTCTTTGTCAGGCGGTGTATTACCGGGATTACCACTATGGGTTTCTTTTTCTAGTATGTGGTCCATCGTCAAGCTACTTGATCGACCAGCAGCGTCCGCGGTCGTGAGCCAGACCCGTGTTGCGGAGTTCCACTTGGATGCGACCGTGGGCCGACCTGGAGCTGCAGCACCCGAAGGTACACAGGGGGTGCTCACTTAAACTCGCGGGCTGATGGAAGTCGTTGGCTTGGCGACCGACGCGAAATGTCGGGTGGTCTGATGTTGATGAGTAATGCTCGTGGTGCCGACACTGGTCGAGTTGTTTTGTTTTGGC